>NC_079209.1:61451104-61751104 GCF_026745355.1 Beta vulgaris subsp. vulgaris
AATTCTAGCCCAAATTATATACTGGGCGTAAGTTTACAACTTGTAATCCAAGTAGTTAGAAGATATTTTAAAAAGAAATTTCAAAAAGAATTTACAAAAGGTTTATAAAAGAAAAAAAAAAAAAAAAAAAAAAAATTTATCACAAAGCAAACTCACGCACAGCGTGAAGTTTGTGATTAGTTGCCTACTTGGTTATTTGTTATCTTTTGGTTATTTGGTTGTTTATCTTTTGGTTAATTAGCATCTAGACTATTTATCTTGTGGAATATTCCTCTATTCTACCTATATTATCATAAAAGATATTTTATCCTAGCTAAAATTAATTATCTTTCTCAAAAATCTATCTTTTAGTTCCTATTCCTATTCTTATCCTATTTACCCCAACTAGTATAAATAGGGGTCTCCACCCACCATATTCTACACACCAAATTTGAGGAATAAATCTCTTTTCTCAAATTTAAACTCTCTCTCCCTCTTAGCCTACCTTCTCTTTTCCTCCCTAGTAGTTATTATTAAAGGTGCGTGTATATGTAGATATTTAAATATTCTAGGGCTGTTAAATTTTTATTGATGTACATGTTTTTATTTGTTTAATGCTTTAACATGAACAACATGAATTTTTTTTACGCACGCATAAGAACTGTTACCACTCTAGCCATCTGTCTTCCATGCATCTAAAGTAATTATATTTCAAGTTTTTGTATGCCGCATATGAATATTTGCGTCAAAACCTGATTATACATTCTATACTATATACTGTGTTAGAACCCAAGGTGACACTAAAGAAGGGGGGTTGAATTGAGTGACGAAATTTGATCGATTTTCGCAAAACCTTTGTTATTGCACAGTGCCAGCCACTGTGCGAAAATAATCTTAAATCTCTGATTTTGAGTTTTGTGCGAAAATTAAAATAAAACAATATTAAATCAATACTCAAACTCAGGATATAAGTGGTTCAATCTCACTCTGAGATCTACGTCCACAAGAAACAAAAACTCTTTTATTCTTTAAATCCTAAAATATCAACCTCTTGATACAATAAGATTTCCCTCACTACTAACTCTAGTAGTGACCCCCCAACACTTAACTCTAAATGTTGACACTCTCTATAATGTAAAAGTTACAGAAAAAGAACGATCCTCAATTATGTGCTTCTTAGTCAAGCAAGTAGAGGACAATTACAATCATATAATAGTAACTTAAAACTGACTCGCTCAGTGCTATGCTCAGTGCCGGAGGAAACAGTTTTCAGCTCTTAATATTTTCGGTTTTTTTTTCTCTGAAAACTTGAGATTTAAAAGTGAATTCTGATTCCCTTTTATAGGCTTGGTTAGGACGAAAATCACTTAAAAATATCTTTATCTTTTAATCCTTGATTTAAGGGACAAAAATTTTCTTTTTAGAAAAACAAACTTTATCCTTTTTCATCTTTATCTTTAATTCTAAAAAGATAAGTTTTCTTTAAATCAATGTTTATCTTATATTTTGAATAACCAATAGATTTTCTTTTTATCAAACTCTTTTATTATCTTCAATTCTTTTTATCCAAAAGCAATTTTCGAAAATCTTATTCTTTATAAAAACTGTTTTACACTTTTTTATGAAAACACGTTTTACTTAAAAATTCTTTTACAAAAGCGTTTTTATTTTTATAAAACACGTTTTCTGTTTTTATAAATTCATTTTGCATAAAATCTGTTTTACGTTATAAAATTCTTTTACAAAATAGAAAACTGTTTTTATAAATTCTTTTTTATTAAAAATCTGTTTTACGTTATAAAATATTTTATCAAAACACGTTTTTTTAAAACTTTGTTTTATAAAACACTTTTATAAAAATGTTTTATCAAAACACGTTTTAAAAACTTTGTTTTTATCAAAACACGTTTTAAAAACTTTGTTTTTATCAAAACAATTTTTATTAAAATCTTTTCAAAAACTCGTTTTTATCAAATTCTTTTAGAAACTCGGTTTTATAAAATCTTTTTCTAAAACTCGTTTTCCTTAATCCTTTTTATTTCTGATTTCGAAAACCTATTTCCCTTTTATATAGATATATAATTTCAATATAATTATTTACTTTCTTAACTCCAAGAAAATAATAATTATACTAATTTATATTTCTATATTTAGCACATAGCATATCACTAAGTTAGATCATATTACATTTTAATACAAAGTAACTATTCTAAGGAACATATAAACTTGACTTCAATCTTGATTCTTCTTTTCTTCAAAGTCTTCATTTATTAATTCCTTTCTTCATGCATCTGTTGCAACTGTTACATACTTTCACACTAAATATATATTATATTTTCATCATCAAAACATAATATGTGCATAAAACTAACATGTACATGCACAACAATTTCCCCCTTTTTGATGATGACAAACCATAATATAATATTGTTAGATAATCATTGTTCCCCCTCAAAGTATGCATCATTAATCACAACATAATATCATTCACATACAAGTAACTTGGTAACCAAGATCATTTCATTCAATAGTCTAAGTATTATACCCATCTTCCCCCTTTTGACATTATCAAAAAGGAGAACATCAACATGTTTAGCAAGTCAAAGTGAGATATAGTCTGTAAAATAATTCAAGTAGCTCAAGCAATAAATACTAAGGATGCTGGTGCTATGTCATAATCCAACTCACAATCCGAAGTCATTAAGCAAAAATATAATCCAACTCACAATCCGAATTTATGAAGCAAGAAATAATAATGAAGGATCATTGTTAATAGCTAAGAATGTAAGATGGAGATAGGTAATGCAAGCTTAAAGATTTGAAATGGCAATTGGCTCAACAAGTGCTTAAACCCTTTTTCATATTTTCAACTTTCGCAAATAAACATCATAAGACTTTCTTCACCGTAGCACTGTGTGTGCCACTGTGCCACTGAACAATCTATTTCCTTTCAAATATAACTAATCTTCGGATATACTGGAATCCAAAATAATGATTTTCAAACCTTTGATAATATTTTTTCCATCTAGAAATTGAACTCTAAGATTTATCTAACACAAGTGTCTTACTCTTCTTTTCTTTTCTTTTCTTCTCTCTTCTTTTTTTTTTTTTTTTTAAAGAGAGTCAGACCATACAATATTACTAGAGTCAATCAATAAGATATCAAAGGTGAAATAAGTTAATTCGAACCTCATTTTCTTCTAGATACATCTCATGGCACTATGCCCGCACAGTATGAGCAGTACTTTCATTCTTTCAAGCATTAGTGTTTCTTCCAACCTTTTCATGTTCCCCCTTAACTAATGCTTTTTCTTTCACTATCTTATTAATATATAATGCTCCATATACCATGAATCAAGATTAAAAGCACTTGTTGAACTTTGGATGAATATGTGAAGAAAAGAAGGATAATAATAGGGAAATGAGGATAAGGTGGACATATGAAAGAAAGAAATAATGAGGCACAAATATCAATTTCATGAATAGAAAATCAGAATATTGGGCTAAAGATCAAGCTTGCTATAAGAGAAAGAATTTGCATTTCATAGCTCAAAAATTCGGCAACTTAGGATCATATAGCTTATTAGTTCGGCAACTTAGGATTATGACATTAGGACAGCATCATTAGACCATTACGAGTCCTTTTATATCAAGTGGACATTTACTCACAAAGCTTCACCAAGACATGCATCAATAACACTCTAATTAACATATTTAAAGGAGGACAATAGGCATAATATTCAACTAATTTCCAGAAATTAATCCCAAAACCACAACTTATCTTGTAAAAGGTTCATGCATGACATTCAACATAATTACCTTGATCACATAATTACTTTTCAAACCACTTACCACCATCACATTCTCTATGGAGTGTGTTAAAGATTTGCCGATATTTCAAATACCAATTTATCCCTTTTTATTAGTGCCATATAACACACCTCCATGGTAGGCTACTAGTGAGAGGAATTGAGATTATCACTAGTCATATGTCTTGAACAACCTTTGTCAAGATACTATAGGCTGCTTCCTCTCACATTTGCCTGCAAAAGAATCACTTGTTAGTTTTAGGAACCCAGATTTGTTTGGGTCCCTTTTTCTTACACTGAGCATCAAGTATGTCTTTCCTAACCCAGATTTGAGTAACACGTTTGATATTCTTTGCAATTCGATTTTTCTTTTTGTTGCAGTCGTCAATTAGATGACCATTATTTCCACAAAAATTGCAAATTAGATATTCAGGAAGGCCCACATATTTTCTCTTTCGGAAGTCTCTCTCGTAGGTCCTTACACAGAGCCTGGCACTGTGCGGCTGATCGTGTATCCTAATCCAGTTTTGTTCATGTTGTTTGTGGTGCTAGTTAAGTAGTTTAGAGCATTCATTCCGTTTTTCCATTTGTCATGCATCTTACGAGCAATGCAAAGTTGTGATTCTAAGAATTCGACTGAGGTATTTAGATCACTACTTCTTTTTCTAGAAATCTCTAAGTCTCTTTTAACCTTTTCAATATCTTCTTTTAACTTAGCATCACTAGGCAGCATTGAAGGAACAACACTAGATTCCTTTCTTGAATTTTTAAGTTTAGTCAATTCGTTATTTAGTGTTTCAATCTGTTTTTCAAGACATGTTTTTTCAGTTTCACAAACAGTGGATGGCACTGTTCGATTTTTTATATCATCAGCCAGGATTGTTTTTTCGTGTTTTAATGTTTGTATCTCAAAGTCTTGCTCATCAATCCTTTTCAACAGTGTTTTATTTTCTTTCAATAAATCCTTATACTCTAACTCTAATCCAGTCTTTAGTTTGGTCAAATTTTTTATTTCCTTTTCATGATATCAAAATTATCATTCATGTTTTGACAATCATCAATTACATTACCAAGTAGAGTGACAAGTTGACTTTTTGAAAGAAGATGAATTGAAGGTTTTAAAGAAGTTAGGCTTACCTCATTGTCTTCTACCTCTTCAAGAGGGTTCGAACTTTTAGCCATTAAGCATAGATGTGAGTCGTCCTTGCACAGTGTCGTCTTCAGTGTTTTCTGTACAACATTTAGACACAGTTTGGCCTCGTGGCACTGTGCCACGCTCTGATCGTCGTCAGAATCCGAATCTCCCCAGACTGCCGCAATCATGGCTTTCTTGTACTCTTTCTTCGACTGCTCTCGTTTTTCTTTAGGCTTTTCTTCATTCCACAGAGGGCATTCTTTAATCTTGTGATCAAACTCACCACACTTGAAACAACCAGAGTTAGTAGCACTTTTCTTAAGGTTAGAAGTAGTGCCTTTACCTTTGAAGTTTCCACTTCTCCTGAAGTTGTTGCTCCTGTTCTTTTTTAAGAAATTTTGAAACTTTCTAGTTAGAGACGCTAATTCTTCATCACTTTCACTATCATCCGTTTCTACTTCAGTTTTTAAGGCCAACCCTTTATTCTTTGGTTCATTTGATTTAGGATCTTAAAACAAGTTCATGGGTCATTAAAGAACCAATTAGTTGTTCTAGTGAGAGTTTTGTTAGATCTTTAGCCTCTTGAATAGCAGTGATTTTGGGAAGCCATTTATTAGTCAAACTTCTTAACACTTTTCTAACTAAATCTTCAGAAGAATAGATTTTTCCTAAGGATCTTAGTTCATTAGTTATTAGTGTGAATCTGTTAAACATATCTTTAATAGATTCGTCCTTATTCATCGTGAACAATTCATATTCATGGACTAGTAAATCTATCCTAGACTGTTTTACCTCATTTGTACCTTCATGGGCCAATTCCAGTGTGTCCCAAATTTTCTTAGCAGTAGTACAAGCCGAGATCCTTGAGTATTCATTAGGTCCAATTCCATATTGGAGAATACTCATAGCTTTGAAGTTTTTTTCGGCTTTTGCATAGTCAACTGAGTTGTAATCATCTTCGTCCTTGTCAATCAAGTTTCCTTCAGCATTCTTGACTTGAATTAGTATAGGTCCTGTTCTTATGATTCTCCAACACTCATAGTCTGAGCCTTGAATGTAGATCCTCATTCTTGCTTTCCACCATCCATAATCTTCTCCATTGAAAATTGGACACTTGGAGTGTCTGTCTCGAGAGTCATCTTGCATATTCATGATTTCTATTCTCTAGATGTTAGTCTTACGAGAATAGCCTGCTCTGATACCACTTGTTAGAACCCAAGGTGACACTAAAGAAGGGGGGTTGAATTGAGTGACGAAATTTGATCGATTTTCGCAAAACCTTTGTTATTGCACAGTGCCAGCCACTGTGCGAAATAATCTTAAATCTCTGATTTGAGTTTTTGCGAAAATTAAAACTAAAACAATATTAAATCAATACTCAAACTCAGGATATAACGTGGTTCAATCTCACCTCTGAGATCTACGTCCACAAGAAACAAAAACTCTTTTATTTCTTTAAATCCTAAAATATCAACCTCTTGATACAATAAGATTTCCCTCACTACTAACTCTAGTAGTGACCCCCCAACACTTAACTCTAAATGTTGACACTCTCTATAATGTAAAAGTTACAGAAAAGAACGATCCTCAATTATGTGCTTCTTAGTCAAGCAAGTAGAGGACAATTACAATCATATAATAGTAACTTAAAACTGACTCGCTCAGTGCTATGCTCAGTGCCGGAGGAAACAGTTTTCAGCTCTTAATATTTTCGGTTTTTTTTTCTCTGAAAACTTGAGATTTAAAAGTGAATTCTGATTCCCTTTTATAGGCTTGGTTAGGACGAAAATCACTTAAAAATATCTTTATCTTTTAATCCTTGATTTAAGGGACAAAAATTTTCTTTTTAGAAAAACAAACTTTATCCTTTTTCATCTTTATCTTTAATTCTAAAAAGATAAGTTTTCTTTAAATCAATGTTTATCTATATTTTGAATAACCAATAGATTTTCTTTTTATCTCAAACTCTTTTATTATCTTCAATTCTTTTTATCCAAAAGCAATTTTCGAAAATCTTATTCTTTATAAAAACTTTTTACACTTTTTTATGAAAACACGTTTTACTTAAAAATTCTTTACAAAAGCGTTTTTATTTTTATAAAACACGTTTTCGTTTTTATAAATTCATTTTGCATAAAATCTGTTTTACGTTATAAAATTCTTTTACAAAATAGAAAACTGTTTTTATAAATTCTTTTTTATTAAAAATCTGTTTTACGTTATAAAATATTTTATCAAAACACGTTTTTTTAAAACTTTGTTTTATAAAACACTTTTATAAAAATGTTTTATCAAAACACGTTTTAAAAACTTTGTTTTTATCAAAACACGTTTTAAAAACTTTGTTTTTATCAAAACACAATTTTTATTAAAATCTTTTCAAAAACTCGTTTTTATCAAATTCTTTTAGAAACTCGGTTTTATAAAATCTTTTTCTAAAAACTCGTTTTCCTTAATCCTTTTATTTCTGATTTCGAAAACCTATTTCCCTTTTATATAGATATATAATTTCAATATAATTATTTACTTTCTTAACTCCAAGAAAATAATAATTATACTAACTTTATATTTCTATATTTAGCACATAGCATATCACTAAGTTAGATCATATTACATTTTAATACAAAGTAACTATTCTAAGGAACATATAAACTTGACTTCAATCTTGATTCTTCTTTTCTTCAAAGTCTTCATTTATTAATTCCTTTCTTCATGCATCTGTTGCAACTGTTACATACTTTCACACTAAAATATATTATATTAATTTTCATCATCAAAACATAATATGTGCATAAAACATAACATGTACATGCACAACATACTGACTTCTTTGCATCTAAATTAACTATATAGAGTAGTATGCTGGCTGAGTGGCAGTTGATAAAAAAAGATATGAATGCTCATCATGTTTTAGTAATGCTAAAGATTTACATCTACGTGTAAGACTAGTGATATAGATTATTATCAAGAGATTTGTTAGATATGCTCAGTAAGTTATTGCCTTTTTGTTATATAACCGTAATACTAAAGTTGTAGTTATCATGTAATTGATCTTTAAAACTTATTAATGCACACTTGTCTAAATTACCTGCTCATGAAACTTTATGAAATTCCATGCGTCAGTATAACATAGTAGTACAACATTATATTGCTCAGATTACATTGTTAATTTGACTTATGATCTCATCAATTTACAAATCTTCGAGTATGGTAAAAAAAATCAGTTTCAAGGATTTATGAACAAGTCGCTTATATTACGCCACTATTTGGCTAAAGTTATAAGTACTATTATTATTATTTACAAAGAAAGATTATTTTCAAAGATTATTTGATATGAGCAAGTGATTAATATTATGTCTTTTAAGTGGCAAAAGTTTTATATATAAGAATTATTATTCTTATAAAGGAGGATTATTTCCGAAAGATTTTTCTTAGTTATATGATCTTTTATGATCACCATTATAAAGAGCCACGGCTTGTTATTTACTAACAAGAACGGTAGCTATTATATTTTTACCCATGTACTTTTTGTATAAGTCATGTGGACAAGGTAGTAGACCCTCGTAATAGACTCAATAAGGAATACTAAACTTGGGGGGTGTGCACACTTTAGGAAAGGTACCTAGGCAAGGAAAAGGAGTTTTATTAAAGTTATATACTTTATATTATACAAGTATCCAAGGAATTTATAAGTATTCAAGAAAGGTTTATATGAATATTCTTTTGAATGTTTAATAAAGTGTTTAAGTTTCCGCATATACATGTACTCAGTATTTTTACTGACACGCATTTTGTTTTGTTTGTTTTATGGCTTTATCCCTGTGATGATCCTTTGGTGAGCAGATTTTTCAGGTTGACTGATGCATACTACATATGGGGAGCTAGTGAGGATTACTACATAGCTTAGTTTAGTAGTCATCATGTTTTATATTTTCCTTTGTCTTAGTTGAAACAATAATAAATTTTTATTTATCAATAAAGAGAAGTTATTTTATTAATTCCGCTGCATTGTTAATTTAGTAGTTAGTAGTTTTAGCCTTTAACGTTATCACGTGGCGGTAATACTCTCAAGTTTCTCAAGTGTTTATATTAAAATATATTCTTTATAAAGAGAGAAATTTGGGGGTGTTACAAGGAAGGTTGGAACGAGAAAGTCTTCGGGCCCAAAATGGCTCAAAAACAGGCAAAAGTGGGGATTATAGTCCACGACTCCGAGATCCCACGCGGCCCAGTTATCGATGTCCATGGGGTGCAGTCCAGTGTCTTGGGAGGCCCTTGGAAGGCACACTCGTGCCTTGAAAGGTGGATGCAATGCCTTCTGGACGCCTTTCGAAGCTTAGTGATCGAGGGTGGTGCCAAGTAAGCCAAGGGGAGACAAGAAATTCGAAGATGGAGATCTGGTTTAGCTAAGTTGTCAACTACTACTTTTGAGGCACGTTTTTTTTTGTGAATGGTGGGTATTGAGCAACTGTTTCGAGGCATGTCGAATGAAGTTTAGGATATAACTAAAGTTTCAAGGATTCCCATTGTTATCATTGCACCGGTCGAGTTGAATTCTAAAATGATATGGTGATGACGAATACGATCACCGTCGACCAACTTTTTTTCATGACACGATGAATGGCAAAGACTTTGGCGTAATAAATATCAGTAGACGGAATGGGAAACGAGAAGAGACACATACATGAAGAATCATTCAAAATTTATATCTATAAATGATTAACAACAAACAATTTATTTTCTTCAACACAAAATCATATGCCAGATCATAAATTTACAATATAATTTGTCGTAAGATCAAAATTATTCAAGTTTGATTTAATCGCGACAATGTTTAACCTCACATTAAATCTATTATACTCAAGGTACTTCCTCCATTTCAAAATAAATATAACAAAGAGGTATTATTTATGAGACATAAAATATTCTTTTATTGCATGTAATTCGAAACAGAAAAAGTATATAAGATTGTGTGTTCTTTTCATAAGTGCTACAAATTCTAAAGTATTGATGAATCATAATTCTAGTATACTAGAGTATGCTAATGTTATAACCCCACAACCCCATTATAGTCCAATTCCTGTATAATTTATGGTAGGAATTGGGTGCTTTGAAGTGTGAGCATCTTTATCATGTGATTGGAGGTTGCCTAAAGTTTGACATGTTTATAAGGCAGTTGTTGCATGTATTCGGTGAATCCGTGAATAAAATCGCAAAAGAACCTGATTCATAGGTCTCCAAAAAGAAAACTAAATTAATTACATTACATGTGACTATGTGAGTAAGTATTATGTTACTGTTAACATAAAATGAAATTGAAGCAAGTGGAATTTGTTTTCAAAATGTTAAAATGGTGAGCATTATAGTACTGTTAACATAAAACACAAGCAAGCTACATGTGACTTTCACTTTTTTATTAATGGTGGGTATTTCTTTTTTAAACTTGCAACTTACTTTCTTGGGGAGTAATAAATTGTGGATTAATTGTAAATTGGTTTTATAACCTTATAAAATTAATTTATAATATGATACGAAATTGGTTGAAATTAATATTATGATAAAAGAATTAGTAGTATAATATAAATTGAGGTTGAACAACTATATATATGTATTTTTTTTTTCTATCCAAAGGAAGTATGTAAGGAAAATGTGTGTTTGGTTGACCAATTAAGAAGAGATCGGCTGATACTTTATATTATTCATAGCATTTTTCCTTTAAAAGAAATCAAGAATTACTTCTTTTTTTCCATAATATAGTGCGTACCTTGGTGGGTCAAATTTTAAAATCTTTGACTGAATATTTTCATTTGTATATATAAAAAACATATTCATGTAGAATCTTGTTAGATTCGTTTCAATGTGCAGTTTAATTCATTATATTCACTTTTTATATTTTTTTATTAATATGGAATTGAAGATATTACAAGGTATAAAGAAGGGGAGGGGGGGATTCGAACATGTGACCTATCGTTCACAGCACCTCAATTTTAACCACTAGGCCAAGACATCATTACTAATTACTTTAATTAGTTGATAGGTGTTTGTAAAGATATTATTATAACAAATTGTAGTTCGTATAGCTATTTATATGCAAAACTACCATCTTTTTCATTATAGATAACTAGTTGGTCGATATATTGCTCCAATCAACTTCATCCATGCTCCAATCAACTTCCTTTTGTTTTAGGATGAAAGAAAATAATTGAAAAGTCATATTTTAAACACATTTTCATATATTTGAATAGTCTTACATAAATTTGAAATTTATATAAGCAAAACTTAATTACCCTTAGTTGATATATTAGAAAAAAAAAAAGATAGGGGCATATAAGGAATTAGATAAATTATAGAATCTTGCCTACCAAATTACTAAAAGCATTATTAACATGAAAAGATGATGATTTTGTTAATGTAATGGGAATGAGCTATTCTTGGGATATTGTATAAAGTCCCTATCTCCCACCTGTCCATTCAGACATGGGAAAGAACAAAAGTTTAGTGCAAAACTATTTGTTTCCTTCCATGGGAGAACCTACCAACCACTTTCTACATAACAATTAGTGCATATTAATATATGACTTATTATATATAATTAAGACCAACCAATAACATTCCAAATACTTAAGGCAATCTGGCAATGTTTGGCATGAGAATGGAGAAGCAACCACTTCCTCCGTTTATAAATAGTTGCACCATTTCTAACTTTCATGCATGTCGATATATGATTTTAACTATTAATATCATTAATTATCAATAAATACAAAATATAAAAAGTTTATATTCAAAAAATTTACATCGAGAGAAATTTAAAAACCTAAAATATAAATTATCAAAGACAATCTAAGTGTAAGATGTGAATTAATACACAAAATAAAAATAGTATAACTATTTATAAACGGAGGAAATATTTATTAATGTTAATGGTGCACATAAGTAAACATCATCCCTCCTTTATATAGGTTGATCATGCAGAACTCAACTTTTTACTATTATTATCAACTCTATCTTTAATGGGCAGTGGCAGTTATTTGTGGGGCATATTATAAATGGACAAATTTGCCCCTCTATGAATCTTATTGTGCCAAATGCCAATCTTTCTCTTCTTGGTGGAATTTCTATTCTGTGATAGGAGGAGCCAGAATACCCATTAATATACTTTTCGATTTTCGTTTTAGATGTAACAAAAGGATATTATTTGGGGTAATATTATATGTAGCCTTAAGAGCATCTACAATAGTAAGCTACAATCACTTGTAGTTTTGTGTGCCACATAAGATTTCCAAACTATAACATTTTTAAGCTACAACCTCTCCCAATGAAAAGCTAAAACCATTTGTAATTTTTGTAGGTCCCACATGTTATTTACCTATGAAAATTAGAAAGTGAGATGGAAAGGTATAAATAGGGCCCACAAAAATTAAACAAAGCTACTTGCTTTGTGGAGCTACTTGGTTTTGCCGAGCTACAACCTCTTTTTTACTTCAATAACAAAGCAAGTAGCTCTAACTTTTAACAAATTGCAAGCAAGGACCTAAAGTCATCCATTGGAATTGCTCTAAGGGCTACATATAAACATTAAATACATATCTTAAAATGGAAACAATTTATGAATTCATGACAAAATTTCACATCATTTGAGGTAATAAATGCCTGATTCAAATTTTTATTTCTATTAGGGCTACATATATCATTTTCCTATTATTTGTAAGATACTCCCTTTGTTTTATTTTTTTTATCGTTCTTACTTAGAATCTTGACACTATTCAAACTTAGAGAGAATCTTCTCAATTTTTTTCAATTTATAAGAAAAAATATAGTCATGTGGGATCTTGTTTGATTCGTCTCAATTAGTACATTATTAATATTCAATCGTTATAATTTTTACTAATACATGATGAAAGATATTTAAGTTCAAAAATGTGCATTGGAAGATGTGTAAATGGAAAGTAGGAAAGATAAAAAAAAATAGAGGGAGTATAAAATATTATTTTGTTGTACTTAAAACGAAATGAAAGAAGTATCTAAATATTATTTTGTTGTATTTAAAACGAAACGGAAGAAATATCTGTATATTTTTACAGGTGATGAATTGATCAATTGATGATAAAGTAAGTTTGTGTGTTACTCCTCCTAAATAGATAAAAAATAGTTGGAAAAAGTGGTGTGCACAGTGCACTCAATACTGATAGGCTACTATAGTATCTTACAAATTCTTAGGTGGTCCATTTTGATGGAGTCATTATTGCTTTATGACATTTTTATGAATATTAAATTTGATGAATGAAATAAAGTATCGAATGCCACTGTTTTTAATTTAGTTTTGAGTTATGACATGATATCAATATGATCTTTCATGACTTATGAATATATTTTTGAGAGAAATAATTAGCATATTATGCATGGTAATATATATGCATCTCCATGTTGATAATAATTGTAAATTCTTGTAATGGGACAACTTATGTATTCACAAGATAATTAACATTTTTTGGGAAATGACATTAGTGGAAACTTTATGTCCTTTATTTTTCAAAATGGAATACGAAGTCTTGTTCTCTACGTTTAAATTTGCACATATAGTAATGTATGATGGATAATGGTAAAGTTGCTAATTGCAATGAATGAAATGAGTGAGTTGTAAAAAAAAATTGCACATATAGTATGTTGATTAATTTACTTTCAATCGAAGAAGAATTTAGCAACTATAAACTTATGATGATAATATATTATATTGAAGTATTAACATGCGTTTCACAATAAAAAAAGAGAAGAATTTTTCAGATATCAATATACTTTTTACTCGTTATACTTTAGGATCTGATTCGATTGTTAACAATGTTATCCCTCATGTGTTTATACTAAGTAAAAGAAAATTATGGAGGAATAACTCACGTTTTACCTTAATGGAAAGGAAGGAGCGATAAAAATATAGAATCAACAACAATATTTCAATTTCTTTAATATATTTGTAGAAGCTTGTAGCATATTTATCATATCTATTATTTTTAATTTACACTTTATATCATATTAAAAGAGAAGGTAACGTTATTGGCTTATGCCCCACACGCTAGTGAAATCAAGTTAATGCTCGAGGAAGTTCGAGATACTCTCAATTAACTGATGACGCAATCAAAGACAATAGTTGGTTGATCGAATTTAATTCAACATAAAAATAAATAAATATTTTTGTATCCTTAGCAGACTCACCAATTCTATACCTTGATACCATTCTCTTATTTTCATATTCTCTATCCCACATATTAAGGCCTTCTTCTTTTGGAGACAATTTCAGTTCAACGACTTTTCTCTCACAATTTTACTTTAATTTAGTTCAATTCAGTTTAACTCGAAAAAAGAACTTAAACACTCCGTTATAAGAGTTGTTAATATTAAATTACATCGATAAATAGAGTAAAAAATTACTCCCTTCGTCCCAAAATAATATAGTTCATGTTTTTATTTTTAGAGTCAAACTTCAAAAACTTTGACCAAATACTCTCACTAATATATATATATATATATATATATATATATATATATATATATATATATATATATATATATATATATAATATATATATATATATATATATATATATATACTCATGTGAGGTCTTGTTAGATTCGCCTCAATGTGTACATTTACAATATCTATTTTTTACTAATGCGAAATAAGAGATTTAGTAGGTCAAAAGTATGTCTTAAAAACTATACAAAAAGAAATATAAATTATAATTTGAGAATTGAGACGGAAAGAGTACGATATTTCTAGACTCCTAGTATTCTTAGGCTAGGCAATTCGACTTGCATGGACCCGGTTCACACTAAAAATAGTGTGGACCAGGCCTAGGCATGTGACCATAACACACCCTATATCACTTTAACATACACTATATCATTTTAACATACACTATATCATTATAACATACATTATATCACTTTACCATACACTATATCACTTTAACATACACTGTAACATACACTATATCATTTTAATATACACTATATCATTTTAACATACACTATATCATTTTAACATATACAATGTATCATTTTAATATACATTATATCATTTTAACATACACTATATCATTTTAACATACACTATATCATATCAATATACACTATCATAAACTCACGTGATATGGATCGGATCGGGTGCACCGGGTTCATATTAGTTTTTTTTTAGGCTAGGAGCCTTCATATTTTTTTTTGATAGGACAGTACTATCAAATATCAATCACTTGATTAATAAGTTCAATAAAAGATTTTCATATCCCTCAAAAAATACACACTTTATATATACACAAAAAATAAATAAAGTAGCAACAGAAAAAATTAAGTAGATAACCAACGTTGAAAAATAATAAGAGGAGAAAAAGAAGATGACATGCAGCCGCTTTTATTTGGAGGCAACCAAGTACTCCTTTTTTCCTCTTCGCACCCCATTCTCTCTTTCTCTCTCTTCTCATGAAGATTGAGAACTCCATTTTCATTACTCTTTACATTTTATAAAATTCCCATTTTTTTTTTCTATTTTTATATCTTCATCTAAAAATCCCACCATTAAAGTATCAATCTTTATTTATTTTGACTCCATGAAGAAATGATAATCCATTGTTGTGGCCTTTTTTCTGGTATTTGTTTTAGTATTATATTATATATATATGTGTTTTTTCTTTTTTTGGGTGGTGGGTATGGTTTATTATTTTATATAATTTAATAAAATTATAGATTATGTCATTTTCTTATTGGTACTGACATTTTTTTTTAAAATTTTTTATAATATAGATCCTTGTGCAAAAAAAGAAGTTAAAGCATCAGTCAATAAATGTTGGTTTGGTGACCTGCTACCTAGCTTGTGATTGATTGTAAAAACAGTTATGGATTCTTCTTTTGAGGGTAAGTGTTCTGTTTCAAATTTTTAATTAAACTCAATTTAATTGGAGTGTTTAGATGAAAATGCTGTTTTCTATAATAGGAGTAAGTTTGTTGATGATGGGTTTTATACTATTATGATATTTTTATGTAGATTTTATGATTGATCTGCATATTTTATGTAATTTTCTGGAGAACTATGTTAAGGTGAATCTTACAGTTGGGGTTTCTGGGTTTTTTTGGGTGTTGTTTCTCTTTTCCATGGAAATATGTAATTTTTTTCTATGTATTTCACTTTTTCTTTGATGGGTATATGTATTTTCATGAGTATAGGTTATTTCATTAGATTTATTTTGAACCCTTTTCCCCAAATCACAAAACCCACAAATAGAAAAAAAGGAAAAAAAATTAGAACTTTTATTTTCCTTCCTTTATTATCATGTATGATGAGGTTGTTGCAAGTTGCATACTTGCATTTTTAACTGCTTTTGGTTTATGTGGAAACTATATTTATGCCTTTGTTGATTAAGATGGTGAATCATTTTGGCATCCAAGGATGTTCATGGTCCCACCTAGTTTGAATGGAAGTACCTAGCCATTGGTATCTTGAGGTCAACGTGGTTAGGTTTGGTAGATAGAGTTTAGAGTTGAGGAGTGAGGGCTCTTTCTGTGAAAGATAGTGGCATTCCACCATCTTCTTTGGATGTGAGGTTATGCTGGTTTGCAGCTGGTACAGCTATGGCGTCGTCGACGCGGTGTTCTTAATTTGATGTCTTCTTAGTAGTCAAGTTTTCATTTGACTCCAATTAGAGTTCAAGGTTTTTCATTGCTAAATCAACGGAAAGTCCTCATGACTTTTCAATTTCATTTGGTGGTTTGCCACATTGACTAGTCAATCTTTCTATGATAGATGACTAGTCTTTGCTTGGAAAGCCTTTTGTCAATATGTAATGGTTATTTGTTGTTGTCAAGTGTGACCTTTTTGTTTAATGTACGTTATGATCCTTCGACTTTTATGCTGTTCCTAATATATGTGAGCTCGTTGCTTGGTTTGTGTTTGGTTTAGGGGCTGTGCTTGATCCAGTGAAATGCAGTAAGTTGAGTATGGAGGAGAGAAGAGAAATTGTGTATGAATTAGCAAAGTGGTCTGGTGGTGCTGCAGAAATGCTACAATCTTGGAGTCGTCAAGATATTTTGCAAATCTTGTGCTCCGAGATGGGGAAGGAGAGGAAGTATACTGGTTTGACAAAGTTGAAGATCATAGAGCACCTCCTTAAAGTAGTTTCTGAAAAGATTTTAGTTGACCACGACAATGGAGTCCATGAACAACAGTCTTCACCTTCAATGGCGCAGAAGGTTCCAAAGAAGCCTAGGAAGCCTGATAATCCTTCTCGTTTTCTTGTTTCTGCTACCAATACCTCAGCGTGCAACAGTGACAATGATTTTGACTCATCCACATATTGCAAAAATTCTGCTTGCAAGGCCAGAATGAGCAAGGAGGACGTGTTTTGCAAGAGGTGCACGTGCTGTATTTGTCACAAATATGACGACAACAAGGATCCTAGCTTATGGCTGACCTGTTGCTCAGAGCCTCCTTTTCTAGGAGATTCGTGTAACATGTCGTGTCATCTGGAATGTGCTATTAAACATGACCGGTCCGGCATTGCTAGAAATGGGCTTGTATCGCAGTTGGATGGTAGTTTTTATTGCATCTCTTGTGGGAAGATGAATGATTTGATGAGGTAAATGCTTAGTGTCTTATTTGTTTTCTTTATGAAGATTGTTCTCTTGATTCATTCTAGTTCAGTACTTCAGTTTACTGGTCACTGTAGTAGAACTTGCATATTTCTGCTCGTTTAGCTGTCATCTTCCCTTCATTATTCTAACACGCTCAAAACTTAGACTCAGTATTCGCATGTTTTTGGTTTATGAGCTTATATATGAGTAATATACTATTGAATTTGGAGAATTGTATGGTAAGCTTCACATCTAGTATTTGATAGCTAGGCATGCCTGATACAACTCAGACTAGTTGATATCTAGGCAGGCCTTTACTCTTTAATTTGGGGGATATATGAGTATTCCTGAGGTGTGATATTAAGCATTATACAGTTGACCTTGCTATAGGAATCTTGTGACTTCAGCATGACTCTTGCCATAGAGGGTAGTTTTTAGTCAAATGTATTTAGCCTTGTGCCTACAATTGCAAAAAGGCTATGTTGTCAAGACTCTTATAGTCTTGTCTATCTTTATTTTTTGACTTGCTTTTGATTTTGTAAGTGCTGAATTAGAGCGTAGGGTTAAGTGTTAAATGTTAATATGTTGGATTTTGGAGATTTAAGTCTCTTAGGTCAACATTGAGCTGAAGGGTTTTGCTAACCGTAGTTACATTTCCCAAATTGGTTTTAAGCTGGGAATTCATAACAAATTTTCATGCATCTTTCAAACTCATTAGATACTATAATCATTTTCTCTGAAAGCCTTAGTGTTATGCTTAGCAAAAACCCTTTTTGAATAGGTTGTACCGGGTCTGGTAATGTTGATGATTCGTTTTTTTTTTTACCGAATCATTTCTGTCCTGTCAAGACATGAAGGCCAATTTATAGTTGATTACCGAATTAGAGATCAAGCATCTCAACCTTACTTAACGCAAAAGTAAAATCTAAATAAGATACAGAAACTAATGCTGTTTTGTTTCAGATTTGCTGCTTGATCTAGTTGTTAACTTTAGAGTGAGGCTTCGCTTCCCAGTTTTTATATTAGGTTACAAAGTTATTTTGTTGTGACTACCACTGCAGCTAAAAGTTTGATAATATTAGAGCTACAAGAGTTTTAGGGCGTGCAGTGCTGTCATCAGTATAAGGTCCACGAGGAAGTTCTCAGCAGTGAATTTTTTTTGTTTGCCATCTTTAGGCTGAGTGTTTTAGGGTTATGTTCATCTTTGGGTTGTTGTTAATGGAAGTTTGGAAAGGTTTTCCTGGTGGATACTCTGAGCTGGGAGAGGTTGACAAAAAAATCTAGCTAGTGCTGTGCTCTCCTCAAATTTATATCTGTTGCTCTGTCATCCACCACTTTACTATCTCTTGTCATACCACCTAATGATAAGTCCTCATCGTTCTACCCCTCTTGTAAAGGAATTGAGCCAATCTATTAGTAAACTAGTGAGTCCTCCTTTTCACCCAACATCAGTTTTTTGACCACTATGAGTGTGATGTTACCTTGACTTTTTAATTAATGATACTCCACTAGATCTTTAAGTTAATTGCAGACTGTGGACTTTTGACTCTTTCCCTGGTGCTATAGGCCTTGTTTTACAATTGCTTATGGATGCCTTTTTCAAGACAATCGTCTGGAAGGGGATTTATTTGTAAACTTGAGAAATTGGAAGATAGCATTTTTCAGGAGGAAGTCAAGGGAGGTTGCCACATAGACACAGCATTGACATATAAGTAAATTCTTTGTTTTGGTGGTGGTCCACAGAAGGATGTAGGTCATGAGCTGTGGTGTGATGCTGTTGGATAAGTGCTGATTGTTTTTGCATTATGAAAAAGAGACCAACAATCTACGAATCATGGTTTAAAGGTGTCCTTCGATTTACTCGAGCTGTCAATTCATGAGTTATGGAGGATGTTATGGAGGAAGGAACCAGCTTGCAGTTGAGTAGTGACACCCACAAAGGGAATGGTCAGATTGAGATGGTTGGTGATTTGTTGAGGAGGTTGGTAACTAGCAAGCCAATATTCTGGGAGGTGATGTTGGCAACATCAATTGTAATTTCCCTATCTATAACTTAATATTACAACTCATGGTTGTAGTCTTCTGTTTTGAGCATCATTTTTGTAAGTGTGCAACAGGTGTGACTCGTGATGAGATGACGCACACTTGCTACTATTGTGAACTTGCAGTACCAGGTTGTCTTGCTACTATCACCAATTCACCAGGCTGTTAAACCGTTAAACGCGCTCAGGAACTGAGAAATCCTGCTTGTATAAGCGAATGAATTCGGGTCTCCTTTGTGCTTTCCTCTAAGTTTCTGTAGATGCTGAAGCTTCCATCTTATGGTTATGATTGCCAAAGTGTCTTTAGATTGGAAACTTAACTTTCAGGGTTCTATAATTTCATGATTGCATGTTGCACCATAAACTAGAAGCTCTTTGGACCCATCCAGTCATATTCTCGAGACTATTTGCAATAGATTGTCAACCAATTATGTAGATGAAGTTGCAGAATTCCATGTGCTCACACATTTGTTACTATTTACTAAGATTTAGATAATTTGCTTTGCAAGTTTGCAGTAGAAAGCTAAAAAACCATTTTGTTGAAATTCAAATTGCGGTGTCTCAGTAGCCCATTTTTGGCTGATAGTTGATCTTATAGAAAGAACGTGCTTATACAGCTCAAGAGGGATCAAGGTAAAGCTAGATATGAGATTCAAGTTACTAAGCACCCTGAAGGAACTTTTATATCATTTGACTTTTAGAGAGCAATATGCATATTTATAATTCTAGTGGATTGGATCAGTTTCAATTATCATTTGTTGACATTATTTTTTTCTCAACAACCAAGTATCTTTGTGTAGTCCCTGGAAGTTGAACTGGCTTAATTGTAATTGTTTTATCTAGCTGTTGGAGAAAACAACTAATAATTGCAAAGGAAACAAGACGGGTGGATATCCTATGTTATCGTATCTCCCTGAGCCAGAAGCTGCTGGCCGGAACAAAAAAATATCAGAAGCCTTCTGATGTCGTTGATGATGCCATTAAATTGCTTGAAGGTGAAGTAGGTACTCTAACTGGTGTTCCTGTTAAGATGGGTAGAGGGATTGTTAACAGACTATCATCAGGTCAAGAAGTTCAGAGACTCTGTGGTTCTGCTGTGGAGTTGTTTGAGTCAATGTATCATCAAACGCCATTGCACCTAGGTAATCCAGTAAACTTTGCCTGTATTATTCTTGGTTATATTTTTTTTACCTCTTTAACTATGATTGTTTTTGTTCCCTTTTTTTTTTCTTTTTGGAATTTCACCATATACTCCTGTACTATTAGCCCAATAGTTGATGCACAGTATCTTATTTTTTCACCTTATATTTTCTACAACATTTGGTAATGGAAAATGTACCAGCAAGATGAGAGTATGTGGTATTAAAATTATTTATACATGGTGTTTAAAATAAGCATATGGGCATGGGTTGGGCCAAGTAAAATCATGCCTGGCTCGTGTCAAAGTTTCAAAAGAGGGGTCCAAGCATGGCCCAGCAGCCCCACTTAAAATTTCACATTTTATATCTTTTGCATGAAAGTTAGCAGGCCGAGACGCGAGCTGGCTCGTTGTGCTAGTGTCAGGCTTGGATCAACTTTAAAATTAGTGTCCATGAATGTCCCATGACCTACCAGTGGGCCTCTCATGCCGGGCCGGCCATGCCCATCCCAGCTCGTATGATGGTGCATTATCTGGTAGTAAAGGTGTACATGGTGAAATTACCTTATTTTAGGGTCGACAACATTTCACATCACTGTTTCGAAGGTGACATAATTTCTGCAGCTTATCTAGGCTTTGAGTTCCCTGATGACTTAAGTATTGGTTTCATATATAAACAGGCAACAACATCTCTCCAGCACTGGCTATTCCAAGAACAATAACTTCTAGTATAATCAAAGTTGAAGCCATTAATGCAACATCTATCACTGTCATCTTGGGTCCTGATAATTCTTTATCAGAAAAGAATGTGGGTTACTCGTTGTGGCATCACAAGGCTATTGACAGAAAAGAATTAGAACACCCTACTTGTACATTGTTTCCTCCACAAACCAGGTTCATAGTCTCGGGTCTTTCTCCAGCAACAGAATACATTTTCAAGGCTATCTCCTTCAATAACACTAAAGAGTTGAGCTCGTCTGAAGTCAGACTAACTACGACCATTTCTACTGATGATGTTGTCAAGTGTTCAACATTCGAAAGAGTTCAGAGCCCAGCAACCAACTGCAGCACTCTTTCTAATCCGTCTTCTGTGGAAGATGAAACCAATAATATTGCACCCTGCAGTAATTTAAATGAGAACAAAGCAGAGAATTATTTCAATTGCAGTAACAGTCAGAACCCTTCTTGTGCATCAGATGAGGAAAATGTGACAGGTAATGCCGTAAAATTTGAAATGAAACGCTCAACAGATGGTCAACTAGGTGAAGCAATGAGCACCGATGAATCAAACGACCACCCTGAGAAGACTAATACGCCTTGTGTGAGACCTGAAACTAGCTTGCCAATAACTCCTTCCCGACAAGAAAGTTCAAAAGAAGGCACCATTAAAAAGGGGCCCCTGAAATCCCGTATCAAAGATCAAGATGACGGGTTGGATAAGGAAGGAGCAAAGGAGAGACGTTCATCCAAGAAAAGAAAAGAGATAGAAAATGAGGAATGTGTTGGAGACGGCCCTTTGGGAAGTCAGTTAGAGTACTGCATCAAGGTAATTCGCTGTCTCGAATGTGATGGTCATATTGACAAAAGCTTCAGGCAGAAGTTTTTAACTTGGTACAGCATTAGGGCAACACCACAAGAAACTAGAATTGTTAAGGCCTTTGTTGATACCCTCCTTGATGACCCAGCATCCCTCTCAGAGCAGCTCCAAGATACATTCGAAGAGATAATTTCGAGCAAGAGGTTGTCCGTTGTTCCCCCCGGCTTTTGCTTGAAGCTTTGGCATTGATCTGTACTGATCAAAGGGTCTTGGTCTGAGGATCACTCATTAATTTTTGACCTTGAGCCCCAAAATGGAAGGTCTCGGTCAATACTAATTCTTTTAGACCTTTAGGAGCATGCTACCATTCAGCATTTCCTGTACCCTTATTATTACTATTTATCATTATTAACAGCCATTCTTCATTGATAACTATTAACAACATTTGTCGACCATTCAATATTTATCATCATTTGCCATCATATGCTATCTTTTTTTTTTTAGAAAGTCTTGATCATGTAAAAGTCAGATTATGTACATGCATGTTATAAATTGGTTTCATCATTCATGGGAGCTCTGGCTGATCATAGGACCCTTAGCACTTGTTCTGCCTGTCATTTAATGAAAATGGTACTATGTCTTAACTTTTAAAATTCATGGTCACTCAATTTTTTTTACATAATTTTATCACTGTTTATTCTTTCTTATATCCTATGTATATATTAGTTTTTCACATATTGTACTTCAGTTTCACAATTGATTAGCACCTATTGTAGTCCTTGCACAGTTGCATGTCTTTTCCGTCAAAGAAACAAGCATGGATCAGCCCATCATTGATTAAAATTGTGCCTATATCTAAGTTTTATGATTTGAGGTCATCTATATTTGTTGGCTTGTTGCAAACTGTTATTATTGCTTTTTTTTTTCCTTATATCCTACCTTATGTTTTTTGGCATATTATACTTTGATTGCACAATTTTATTAACACATATTGTAGGCCTTACATCTTTTCACCTTCAATAATACCTTATCAATGAAACAATCATGGATGGCCATAAAAAAAAACAATCAAGGATTATCCCATGATCATCTAATAAAATTAGGGCTATGTTTAAGCTTTTTAATTTCGAATTTATCTATCTATATAATATCTATACAAATATATTAAAAGGCGTGTGTGACAATGTATACACGCTATGTGTCACCTCTGTTACTCCACTAGAATTGTCCAATCTCTATTATATAAGGGAAGGGGGGACCTATGGTGTCCTCTTTTGAACTGACTATTTTGCCCCCCTTCCCCTTACTAAATTACAAAAATAATATCAATACCAAAATGGGGATTCAAACAAAGCTACCGAAAATTACATTTCAACATCACTCCCAAATCACTTATCTTAGGAAACCTTACAATTTCCTTTCTAAATCACGTTCAAGAAATCACGCAAATCACTAAACTCTACAAAAACTAAAAATTAACTTACAAACCAAAACTAATATAATAGGGCGTCAATACATAAAAAAAACATTCACAAAATTCACTTACAAATCATTGTTCTCAAGAACTCACAAATTTTGACTCTTATGTCAAAGAAAATCGGGTTTCTGTTTTGAAAAATATTCAAGCACGCATCGCGTGCAAAAAATTCTAGTGTGTACATAAGTCATGTCAATTAACAAAAGTAAAATTAGCTTGCAACAAGATTTGAAGCCGTGACATCTTGCTATTATAACATGACAAATTACCATCTCAACCAACTTTTAATCATGCTTTAAGTGTCCGCAATAAAAATTTAAATTACCATCTAGGAAAAGACGTAATACAATAAGAAGCCACCACAGAATCAACCCTCTTGGTAAAAATAAACCCGGAGCCATGAGCCATCACTTTGCATTACGAAAAAAGAAAACCTCACTTACAAAAATACAGAAGTGGAAGTAAGGAAGTGTAAATTAATAACATTAAAAAAATCTAAAAATCTATTTAGCATGAAAACTCTCATGAAGATGATGTTTCCCATTTCCAAAACTGGAGAGGATAAAATTTCTTTGAAAGACCAACGAGTTCCCGACCTCAATGATCTTTAGTCACAAAATGATATTTTCCCAAATAAACATCTCTTAGCTAACTCTATAGTCTATGCCGTATTATATACATCTTTTGTTCGTAATAAACAATACTACAACTGATTTCTATCCAACAATAGTTATTTAATCTTAAATTTTGGGTTTCACGAGAAACGAACAAATGGGGTGTTCAAAGGTTTTTTCGAGAAAACACAAATGTGCCAAGCACCCGTGCAATATTACAAGTCACATCGGCTTTCCTAGGAATGTTTCGGGAGAAAATATGATCAGGCCCGAAGAAGTCCAAAAATGTCCCAAAAACAGCCAAAATTGAAGGTTATAATACACGCTTTGGACTTTTCCGGGGCCCGAACTCCGAACGCCAAGGGATACCTCCTATGGCCATGGGAGATCATTGGAAAGGAGTCATCTGGCTCGGAACGAATATATGGATGCCTTTCCATTCATTTCGAGGCAATTTTAGGTTTCGCGAGAAATGAACAAATGTTGTTTTTAAAGGCTTTTCGAGGCAACACAAATGGTGCCAAGCACCCGCACAACAATACAAGTCACGTCGGCTTTCCTAGGAATGTTTCGGGAGAAAAAATGACTAGGCACGAAGAAGTCCAAAAATGTCCAAAAAATTGCCAAAATTGAAGGTTATAATACAAGCTTTCGGACTTTCCTGGGGCCCGAGCTCCGAATGTCACGAGATGTCTCCTAAGGTAATGGGATGACATTGGAAAGGAGTCATGTGGCTCGGAACGAATATATGGATGCCTTTACGTTCATTTCGAGGCAATTTTGGGTTTCGCGAGAAATAAACAAATGTGGTGTTCAAAGACTTTTCAAGGCTATGCAAATAATGCCAAGCACCTGCGCAACAATACAAGTCACGTCGGCTTTCCTAGGAATGTTTCGGGAGAAAATATGACCAGGCCCGAAGATGTCCAAAAATGTCCCAAAAAGAACCAAAATTGAAGGTAATAATACACGCTTTCGGACTTTTCCGGGGCCCGAGCTCCGAACGCCACGGGATGCCTCCTAGGGCCATGGGATGTCATTGGAAAGGAGTCATGTGGTTCGGAACGAATATATGGATGCCTTTACGTTCATTTCGAGGCAATTTTGGGTTTCGCGAGAAATGAACAAATGTTGTTTTTAAAGGCTTTTCGAGGCAACACAAATGGTATCAAGCACCCGCGCAATAATACAATTCACATCGACTTTCCTAGGAATGTGTCAGGAGAAAATATGACCAGGCCCGGAGAAGTCCAAAAATGTCCCAAAAATTGCCAAAATTGAAGGTTATAATACACGCTTTCGGCCTTTCCTGGGGCCCGAGCTCTTAATGCCACGAGATGCCTCCTAGGGTCATGGGATGTCATTAGACAGGATTCATGTGGCTCGGAATGAATATGTGGATGCCTTTACGTTCATTCCGAGACAGTTTTAGGTTTCACGAGAAACGAACAAATATTGTTTTCAGAGGCTTTTCAAGGCAACACAAATGGTGTTAAGCACCCGTGCAATAATACAAGTCACGTCAACTTTCCTAAGAATGTTTTGGGAGAAAATATGGCCAGGCCCGGAGAAGACCAAAAATGTCGCAAAAATTGTCAAAATTGAAGGTTATAATACACGCTTTCGGACTTTTTCCGGGCCCGAGCTCCGAACGCCACGGGATGCCTCCTAAGGTCATGGGATGTCATTGGAAATGAGTCATGTGGCTCAGAAGGAATATGTGGATGCCTTTACGTTCATTTCAAGAATTTGGTCCCTGTGGAAGGAACGAAACACAAGAATTTCAATAATTCTTCTTCCTCCCCTCGTGAATTGCATGATATGATTTTACTTAGATTGTGCTGGTGGCTAAAGGCTAGGGATGATGATTTCCCGATTTCCCCTATTCATCATCCGAAGTTCTCCAAAACCCATTGTGTCTAAGATGGATGAAAGTTGCGCCCCTCCTCTCGCCATCTCATCTTGCAGCCCCACAGGTTTGGTCTCCCCTTCCATGTGATCATCTCAAGTGGAACGTTGATCCAAAATGTGATCATGCTGCGGTTGGTGGAGTACTGCGCAATGCCCTAGGCAATTTTGTTTGCTTCTTCTGTAGTCCCATCCCGCTTCTTAAAATCAACTCTGCCGAGGTTTATGCTATCTTTAGGGCCATTCAGATCTCTATTAGCTCGTAAGTAATCAAGGGTCATTCTCTCACTATTGTTTCGGACTCATCTAATGGTGCAATATGGATTGGGGTGGTCCATGGAATCTCAATTTCTTGCTCAACTATATCCGTAATGCTCGCAAGTCTTGGCTACCCCTCTCAATAATTCACAAAGGAAGAAGCACTAATGGGGTGGCAGATTCCTTAGCTAAACAAGGCTAATCAAAGAAGGATGAATTTCTTGCGTGGTGCTAACTCACGCTAGTTGGGTTTAGTTTGTTTTTATGACCAGTTACTTTGTCAAGATTGTATGATTGGCTTGATCTTGTATTTTGATTTTATGCTACTATGGTCTTTGGAGCCTTAATAAAACTGAACCAAAATTTATCAAAAAACAAAAGGTGGAGATTAATACAGCAATAACATCACCATGTCAGATAATTGTTCACAAAATTATTACCAGTACTATATATTTCATACATACATAAAACTAGATGTCATAAAATGGAGTAATTTATAGGAGTATCCATTTATACATAACCTGAAATAAGCTAAAAGTGAATCCAATAACAGGAGCTAGGAAAAAGCCAAGATACTGAATCATGTGTCCTAGTTACAAAAAAACAGACAAAACACAAAAATGTCAGCAATTATAATTCATCAGCTTCCAGTCAAAGTTGATATTGTCAGTCTTACCAAATTATAATTCAAACTTTGAAAGCAAAATTTAACCTCATTCACCTGTTCTTATCCTCACATGAACAAAAACTAAACCAATCTGCAACTGTCTCAGTTTTTACTTCCTTCCAATTTCTGCACTGATTCCCTCACATCTCTACTAATTTCATTCTATGCCAAAAATTGGTGTCTGTAAAACTGTAACATTTTGTTTGGGGCTTTGCAATGAATGCAAATTTGGTGTAACAATCCAACTATTACTAACAGTAACACCCCTATCATTGCTATTGTTTTCATTGTTACCACTTACTTCATACCCATTATAGCCTTCGCTCGTGTCGTTATTACCATTACCATTACCATTACTATTACTATAAGGTTGTTGTTGGACATACCCAAAACTCGCATACCCAAGTGCCTCATTGTTGTCACCTGGCTCGAGGGCGGGCCAGTTGTAATTTTGTGATGACGAGTCTGATTTTATGGGTATCCCCATGAAGTCGTGGTTCATGGTGGTTGATGACTGATGAGGGGAAACGATTAGTGGCAACTCCGGCTTAATGTGTTCTATTGTTTTGATTTCTTCGTGATCTGATATTGATTTTGATTTATTCGACATTCCACCCACCGGAAGGTTGCTCGAAATTATGCTCTTTACGTCGTAACGACTAATGTCGAAATTTGTCACGGCATTTAGACCACGGAATTTTATTGCTGCTATGTCATAGGCTTCTGCAGCTTCTTCTTGAGTACCTATGAATGATAAATCTTAAAATTAATTACATTGATAACATGTGTTATGTATATCAGTTTTTAATTATGCATGTACACACTATAGTTTAGTGGTACTATAAACTCTTTGATTTTCCTGTAGGAAGTACAACAAAAAGGGGCTAGAGAAAGGGAGATCAAAAGAATATAGGGTCATTTCAAGATTGGAAAGAGTTAGATAGATACAATGTGTAATCTACCACCTAAAGATAAACATCAACAAGAAGCGAAATCCAACCCAACAATATAAAATTTTCTTCAATCTACTTCTAATAAATTACTTATTACTAGTTTCGGAATGCATAGAGGCGTGAAAAGCACTGATGTAAAGAGGATTTGATCTTAGCTCTTAACATTATATAAACGTATATATTTCCTTTTAGGAGCGACCAATAAGTTAGATAAAAGCTTGACCCACACCAAGGTTATCGTGAATTGATGCATACTTTTGAGTAAGTTGTTTTTATTCGTAAAGTTCGTACTTTAATGCTTTGAGCTACCCGTTTTTCAAATGGTAACCCTAAACTCTAAGTCGTTTCTAAGTAATATGGTCAATACGGTTATTTAATAACATAAAAAGGTAATTTAAACCTTGTTTACAACAAACATGCATTTTGTGAACCAGATATTATACTCCTTCCGCTTCAAAATATAAAGCACGCGTAATGTTCAAGATCAAACTTTGACCTTTAATTGCTCTCAATATATGTTGATAGAAAATTTTAAAAAATAATGTTATTATAATACTTTTCAAGACGAATCCAATGATATAATTTTTATTTATCATATCATGAGAAATATTTATGGTCAAAGTGAATTTTCGTAAAGCGTGAATGCTTTATATTTTGAAACGGAGAGCGTATTTCTTAATTAAATAACCAATAAGAAACTAGGTATTCCAAAAGAGGTTTTAAAGAAGTGTGATCTTACTGAAAGTTCCAAGGTACAAGTCTTTGTTTCCGGCTACCCTTCCGATCCTTGCTTGCCATCTTCCATGCTGATGATGCCTAATCATGTTACATGGAAGTAAATATAAATAATCTAATGCAACAACTTGTTGTTTATGTAACTGCCTTATTTTATTTTTCAACAATATGTTCACATATAAACCATATTATAATCCATGTATAGTAACGTAAAATAGCCTAATAGTCAACCAAAAAATGCGGTAAAAGTCTTACCTTGTGACACCTCTGTACATTGATGCTCCTCTAGAGAACCCACTACTTTTCCTGTAGAACACACCATCATCAAGTCAATTTTAAAATAATATTTATCAGTTTTCAAATGATAGAGCTGGTCACGAGCCGGGTCGGACTATACAAACCTAAGAAAAACCAATTATGGTCCGACGCTTTGACCGGGCCACAATTGGACCAAAATTTTGCTCGAAACCGATCAAAGACAGGTCGGGCTCACTTGATCAGCTCTATCGGATAACTGAATTAGTAGTAAAGTGTAAAATAAAAATGACTTAAAAGTAAAACCTTCTAAGTGAAGCCACAAATTCCTGCCTGCTCATATTCTGCATTTCTTCAAGCTCTTTCTCATAGTCAGATATCTAATTTTAATATTTTGTTAAAAAAAGTAACAAAAACAATAAATAATTATTAATGTAAAATTGATATATCACAAGAAAAATATATGAGAACAATGAAATATAGTATAGTTGTAGCCTAATACAACCAAAAAAGGTGCATACTGAAAAATTTGTGGTAGTAGTTGGACCCCAATATTTAAGAGCAGCTAAATCATAAGCTCTTGCAGCTTTTTCTTCCTTATCATATCCACCTAAATTATTAAGATAAGAGATAATGCAAAATAAGTTGTTAGGATCATATATATATATATCCATTAAAATATGGGAGCTCATAAAGTTCTTCTGCCACCTCTTTTGCAGGAAGAACACGTAAAGATTGGATCCATGCAAAAATAGAAACAATATAATTAATTATTTGTGACATTATGAAAAATGATTAATGAATTATTCTCAAACCAAATAATTGAGATATATGAAATATATACAACATGTGTGGCTTGACATGAAAGTTTAAGCCATTAAGGAAGAGAATACTAAATTACCAAGTACTACTATACAAGAATACAAAAGAAAAAAAAAGCAAACCCTAAATTAATTTTTGTTTATTTTTAAGAAAAAAACTAAACTCGAACAAACCAATTAATTCATATTAATTCTCTCTCGGACAATCCATAGCGAGATTATTTGTACATAGGTAAGTGCGTGTAGTTTATGATTCTCATGATTTAGGCTTGTTTGGTAAAATTAGCGATTGTAGACTGTAATAGTTATATCTAGGTGTAGTAGTTGTAGTATCTGTTAGCGATTTGAGTAGTTGTGTTAGCTACCAACGAGTAATAATTAGTGATTAGCGTTAAAAGTAGTAGTTGAAATTGAAAAAGATAAATATATTAACCGATATTATATGCTACTTTTAATTTTTTTTATATAGATATTCAATAATTATAGTCATAGATGACACATTCTTTGTATGTAAGGTAAGTAAAATAAAAAAGATTCCAACCAACATGCATGCTAGCTACCTCATTATTTTGTATATGTAATCAAAACCACCATAATATACCTAATAATTAATTTGAGGGTGACAAAAAAACATACGAAAAATGAGAACTCGATCTACCATTAAGTTCTCAGTGCTGATCGATTAGTCATTTATACAAACTAATGTAATCTATAAATCTATCAGCTAATAAACAATTCCTCAACGTTTACCTCTTAGAATAATTTCATGTCAAGTAAACTATCTCCAAATAGTTAAAACTTTATTATGCATCATAATTTAGAGACAAAACATTTAACAAATCTCAAAGTTGGAAACTCACCCAAGTACACTGTAGTAGGAAGAAATGAAGAAACATGTTCGCCCATATCAGCAATCATTTGGCACGTAAACCACGGCCCCCAATAAAGAAGCAACCAACAAGAAAAGCATATCAGAAACACAAATCTAAAGATCTTTAAAGACATTTAATTCACATTTATACTGATGCATGTATAGCAATATAGCATAGCCACTTGCTAGTCATTAGGTACCACAAGCCTGAAATAGCAAAAAGATGAAGATTCCTCTAAAGTTTCATACCAAAAAAAAAAAAAACTATGTGCACAAAATTAGATATCAAGAAAAAAAATAGTAATAATATTGTTAAAGGTGAATCGACAACAAGTTCAGATAGCACGTGATATAGCAAAATCTGTACTCAAACTTGTTCCTCCCAGCTAGTCTAGACAATATTACTCGTATGTCACCTATATATGATCGATCGCATTGTCAAAAAAATAAAATAACCTATGATCGACGTCAGTTTACTAAGAGAATTACTTCTTTTGTTTTACTCATAAGTCCTAGATTGGCACACAAAATTTAAAAGTGGAAAGAGAAGTATGCGGAGAGAAAAAATTTGTATGAATGGCTTTGTTGCAAGTATTGTAACGCTTTTTATTTAAAGTGAGTATTGCGAATATTTGGAAACTAATAAAGTGGTTTATAAATCATCATGGTAATAGAGACGTATATTAATTAGACTATGTAAACTATATGTGTAAACAAAAGAGTATATCTATTTAGTATTCTCCTTGATGACTTAAGGAAGAAAATGTATGGCTATTAGCTAGTTTCAGTGTTACTCCGACACCAATATTTACCTCAAAAACGGGGTGTCGGTCATGTCCGACATGACACTTTACTTGAATACTTCATTTTAAACTAAAAACTTGACTTTTTTCTACGAAATAGCCGAGTCGAACACTTGAATAACACTCGTTTCCGAGTAGACACTCAATCCGTGTCTGAGTAACATAGGCTAGCTTGATAGCTTTCCTAACTTGATTGAATATCTAAATATAGTAAATGGATAGTCAAGACTAACATAGCCTTAAAACAACATGGTCAAAAAAGTACATGTAGAAGCAAAAACCGCTTTATGTAACACAAGTTTCCGACACATGGACATAGATTCGGGTTGATTGAGAACCTGGAAACTACATGCTCCTCGTTTTGATTTCTTTTCCGTTCTTGTTAATGTGTTGGACACCTTATCTTATCATTTTCTAAAGATAAGAGTAAAATTATGATAGTTCCATTATTTCATAATTGATGCAATACTTGAATTTTGAGGTTAAACTTCACAAATTTTAACCATCAATTATCACCATTATATAGGAGAAAAGGCAACCGTGTAATATTTGCATAAACTCACCCCGACGCGTACTTTTGAAATGTCAAATTGTCGTAAATTTTATTGAATACCGTGAAAAATGCAAGTGTTGTATTAATTTTGCAATGAAAGAAGTATCTCTAATCCTTTGATTTTTAGTTGCAACATTTTAATTTTTAACATTATTTATATATCATTATTACGAATGCTACAAAGTGTATAATTATGACATGTTGAAGGTGTAAAAGTGATGAAATTAGGTACCTTGACGGCCTTTCCTGCTCTGGCCTTCCCTTCGGCAGCTATTGTCCCACAAATGTGCTTCATATCTCCCTGTCCATCTATGCCTATTACAAAAAATTCCAAGAATTATCCCAATTCAATAAAACATTAATCAGAAAAAAAAATCCATAAGTTACCATTTTGTTTAGTATGTTGGTATTGTAAATTACTCATTTTAAATTCTAACATCATTATCATATTGAGCACAAGCATAAAGCTAAGCAAACATTTGTGCACAAAGACTAACTTGTTTTCAACAAAGAAAAAAAAAAGGCTAACTTGACCAAAGACCAACAAAAAAAACCACCCATTTTATTTTTTTGTGTAATCTCATCAAGTAAGAACAAATATATACTATTAAAGGCAAAATTCCCATGTACCAATTTTACCCACTTAGAGAAATAGTTTTGCAGGAAAACATTTTTTAACATAAACTTTAAAATACTCTTCTTTTTGTTCTTTCTACTTTGACTTTTATGATCAAATTTTAAATATGAGCTTTAACATCTAATAATTTAAAACAGTTATTAATGAAGTTTTTATTTTTAGAGACCGCGAGGAAAAAAAAAATAGGAACAACAAACGAAAACGGAAGTAATCTACCTAGTAACACCACGGTAAATTGATGTTCTTTGGCCAAAACCCTCAACAACTTTCCTATTGTTGGAAGAAGCAGCAACCACCGCAAGTTGTTTGTTGTTAACATCAACTACAGCTTCTTGCACTTGCTGGTGTTGATGTTCACCATTATTTGTGATAAACCCTTCTAACAAGTTTCCTGTCGCCGCCGCTTTCGGCTCATACACTCCTCCACCACCACCACCACCACTGCTTGCCACAGTTACCGCTTCCGGTGTCGGAAACAAGCCCACCTGTAGCAACTCGCCACCAGCGCCGAGGAAGGATAATTCATGGTGATGATGATTTGTAGTACAATTATTGCTTGCACCATCATCATCAACTTAAGTTGAAAGAAAATTAATTAGTCAAATGTATTGGAAATGTACAAGGAACAACATCTTACGTGCTAGTATTAGCATATTAGAGTAACATCACGTGAATATTGTAAATTTGTAACAAACTAACAATTGGTATCACGTTCAAAACAACAATATAACCCCCGTGGGGTAAAGAGTTGCATCAAGCCTGAACTTCGGATTGCTCAACTTAGCTCGTAACACTCTTACTCGAACTTAAATTTTCAAGTTAAATTTACCTTTAAACAACTTTGAAGAAAAATTACTATACGATAAAATTGTTATACTGGTACATCTTATGAGCTTCTCACTAAAATTATTCTCATTTTACCTATTACTAAACTACTCTAGTTAAATTCTATGATACGTATACTAGAATATTTATATAAAGTTCTCAAATTTTTAATCTAGTTAGACTCAAGTTGTGCTCTATAACTCATGAAAATCTTAAGACGAGCTTGAAAATTTCATTCTAGTTAGGCTTATTAGTATTATTTAGTACCCCTACCTTACACCATGCTTCCCCTATATTTTGTTTGTTGCACCATTTTATTTTGGACACTATGCTATTGATCAACAAACTTACAAGTATTCTCTCGCCATTATATAAGAAAACACATAGTCAACTAATATCTTATTAAATTTACCTCAACGCAAGAATTCCAAATAGCAACATTATTTTATAATTTTTACTTGCACGCAATTTTAAAGATATTAGTGTTCAAAGGAGCGTATTGGTACGTGAAAAAGCAAATGGCGCAACTAAAAAACACAGAGATGGTAGACAACACTTATGAGAAGTACTGACCAGGTGGTGGATGAGGAGAGGGAATAAACAGATGAGGATGTTGTTGGAAAAGGGAAAAATGATGTTGTTGTTGTTGTTGTTGTTGAGATGGTGTTGTTGTAGTTGTTGGAGGAGGAGGATAATATTGGTTGGAAAGAGAGAAAGCAAGCCAGCTATGATCTGGGGATGGGGAGGCAGAAGAATCCATTTCAATTGTTTTTATGATTTTTTGGTGGATTTAGAAGCGTGTGCACTTCTAAATCTAAATAAAATTTCTAGTACTTGAGGGATTTTATTTATAAGTAAAAGAGTTGTTTTTTATTTTTGGATTTTGAACAACAAAAAAAAGGTTTCTTGGGAAATGGAAGTTGAAAATGAAGAGAGATAAAAGGGGTGAGTTAAGACTAAAGATGGATGAGAACACAGATATTGAGGCGGTGGACTGGGAAGAGAAGAAGACTGGAAGAGCCAAGAGTAGAAGACTAAAGACTAAAGGCTAAAGAGGGTTTTGTAATGTAAACACTAAACAGCCTTTGCTATCTTAGCTCTACCTTCGAGGTTTTATCTGCCCTTCTTTTGTTTTCTTGCTAGTGCCATATGTTAGTTGCTAATAGGCTATCAAATACCAATGAGAGAGTTGGTTCAAAGGGTAAGTAGTTTGATGTCGCTTAATAGAGGTCTCGAGTTCGAACCTTACTGTATGCAGAAACTCTTGTTGGGAGACTCATCCATAGGGGTGTAAGTTATTTGGTTAAAAATCGAAAACCAAACCAAACCAAACCGAATTAGTAATTTGGTTTGGTTTTTTTTGAAATTCGTTTTGGTTTGGATTCAAAAAAATTATTTTTTCGGTTTGGATTGGTTTTGGTTTTGGAAAACCGAAAAAAAACCGAATTATTGTCACTTAACATACGAATTTTGTCTATTATTTTTTTGTTTTTTTTTTAATATTAATTACAAAAATACAAAAATATTGTCACTTGAAATACAAATTATCAAAAAATTTGGTTTAAATTCGGTTTGGTTTTTATCTTGGTTTGATTTAATTTCATTTCGGTTTGGTTTGGATTTTGGAATATGAAAAAAAATTAGTTTGTTTTGGTTTGGATTTTGAAAGATAAAAAAAATCCGGTTTGGTTTGGTTTAGTTTGGTTTTTGATTTCATATTTTGGTTTGGTTTGGTTTGGATTGAGTCGAATTTCGGTTTGGATTTGGTTTGGAAATTTCAAAACCGAATTTATTTTGGTTTGGTTTGGTTTTGACCTTAAACCAAACCAAAAACCGAACTTACACCCCTACAGTCATCCACCAAAGTCATGTGTGCGACCCGAGTCGGATTCGGATGTAGTCGAAGCAAAGCTCTGGTGAACCGGATGGGCAACCAAAGAAAAAAAAAAGGCTATCAAATAACAATGCACAAACATATTTTGAAGTAATAGAACAAATAGTAGAGCAATGCTATTATGAAGTACTCATTTCTATCTCATCCATGGTGTCAAAACAAGGTTGTGTTGCACCGTGTCGTAAAGATTTTTCTAATCTATCAAAACTATACTACCTGCACCTTAAAGGTGTAAAAAAAAGTCGTATTTTAGGCAAGTACAAGGGATACCTCATGGTGTGAGTCGGTATTTGACAGTTATATCATGGGCTGAGTCGGTATTTGGCGGTTATCTCATCGTATGAGTCTGCAATTCGCGGTACAACAATCGCATCATCCCCATTCCTATTCCTACATCGCCATGACCGTTATCACAATTGTGACCTAAATAACATTTTCGAACTATGACCTCATCTCAAATATTTGCTTAGTATTCATTATATCTTTTGATTAACAAAATTGGCTTGAGTTGTTTGAAGTATTATGGTGGGTATAGTTGTAAATTGAGTGGCTCTCATGTGGAGGTTTATTTGTTAATGATATCACAAGTCATCGGTTTATCTAAAATAGTCTTGTTTAGCAGTACAGTTCCTACAAATGATGAGAAAGTATAAGAAGATTGTTCATGATTGATTTCGAGTTCAAATTCTATAATGATGATAGTGCATTGTTCATTATTGATCTCGTGTCAAAATCCTTAAAATAATAATTTATAATAGTATGAGAGCTTTTCCCCTATTTGAGTTTGGAATCTAAGGGTGCATTTTCTTATATTATGATCTGAAAAGCTCATAAGCTATAAACAACTAATTCCAATGACAAAATAGTGTAGGAAAGTGTTAAGGTATTGAAATCTTGTTAAAGAGTACTAAACCCTATTGATGAGACAAGAAAATTTATTACAAACAGTTGTAATTTCTCCCATTGAAACCTCAATTGGAAAAACGTGATGTCCATTTCTATCATAACATAATTCAAAATATTTCTAAGGAGATCTAGGTGGTTACAACATTTCTTCATGAACTTGAGGTTTCGAATTTGAAATAAACTAGATATTCTACTTTAGATTATGGCTATACTTCACCACAGATAATATAATAACAAAATGAAATTTATTTAATATTTCAACACTCATTCTAGATAATCATTTGGTGTCACATGCTTCAGTTTTAAAGCTAGATTGCTAGCTAAGATTAAATTATTTTCATATCATAACTTAATTTATTATATATTTGACTGATTTTATGGTATATTATTTTACTGTACATCTGACATTTTTGGTCATTATTATTTTACTAAATGCACTTTTTCAATATTCATAACAAAATATGACAAGAAGTTTTATTTCCTAGTTATCCAAAGTTGTATAAATAAGTAGACACTTTCTGGTCAAATGCTCAAAAGAAACATACACCACTTGAAAGTTGAAACCTTTGCGCTCTTTGGGTGTATTATTATTCGTGTGCACATGAATTATGTTACAACCATGCGATTTAGCGGCTAAAATTTTCGACGGGTGTATAACTTATTTGATAATATTGATAAGAACTGATGGAGGACCGACTAATCATCGTGTTCCTTCGTCACTTATTATGCCCCTATAATCTTAAAAGTTAGTAACTCGCCCGCGTTATCTAATCAATTGGGATTGATATGAGTGGTTAATGACCTCTCGTTTCTTAATCAAGATTTCGAATACGAGCTTTGGGTAAGGAAAAAATTCCAGCCAGAAGAAATGTTGTCCTTTGAGGTACCCATGCAAACTCTCGCGAAACATTAATCCACTCACCAAAGGCGTGGGAAGTTCTTTGTAGTAGGACAAAAAAAAAAGTTACATAACCCATATTATGTGTGAGTGGTAACAATTATTGTGATAAAGTTATGTGTTCATAACTTAGTGGAAGTATATCATCACAATTACTTCTTCACATTTGTTTTTTTAATTAACATTATTCTTAGTTAGCAAGAACATAATTGTCTTTTTCTTTACATCTCAAGAGAGGCTTTTGTGTAATCAGTGCTCAAAGATAGGGTCAGAATACTTCTTTTAAGAAACTGATATCACGGCTAGAAAATTCATTGAACATCGTATTCATCTTTGTAACCCTTATTCTACTGTAATTTCCTAACAATACATACGTCAATCAGTATTATTAATGCTTAGTTTTTGCTTTTTATAAATAATTTACCTATTTTGTTGCCAAGTTGCAACTCCTAATTCCATAAACCAAACTTTTGAATCAACTGTTCAAAAAAAAAAAATTAAGAAAGGAAAACCAAGGATGTCTTGGCCTAGTGATTAAAGAATTAAGTGTCGTAAATGATAAATCACAGGTTCAAATCTCCCCTCCCTTTCTTTGTACTTTATACTGCCTTCGTAATTCATATGGATAAAAAAAGTTATAAGCACTCTCTTGGTCAAAAAAACAGAATGGAATTAAAGATAAAGGGTGAGGAATTAAGGGGGAAGAATTGGAATTGCATGTGGGTGTAGTTACTTCCAAATTCCAACAACTCGTACTAATAATGAAGATGCTCCCATGCATATAACACCTACGATAGTGGTCGAATACAGCGGTGGCATGCTTCATTGCACGTGACGCCCACAATGCATTCATATCACACGTGTGCTTTCTGCAATTTTCTCTAACTATAATTCTTTCAAACATACTACACTCAAAATCCACCATCCTTAAGCTAAGCAGCTGAATTCTTCTAGGTTTATTTGCCACATCAGGCTATGTAAATGTAACTGAATCAATGAACATTTCCTTGACCTCTCATAACTAAGAACATGACATACCCATTTTTTATAAAACAAAATATTTATAAATATGTAACTAAATTATAGAAAATATTATATATAGACACTATTCTATTTAACTTATTTTCAATCCTTATAAGAAAACATAAGTACGAATCAATTTTCAAAGTTCAATTAAGTTCTAAACGTTCAGATAAGTTCATACAAGTTCAAATTAGTATGTGACAACTAATAACTGATAAGTGATCTCAAGCAGAGGGTGATTCAAAAATAATTTCAAGCAATATATAACTTTATGTTTCTAACAGCAAGGCACAACCTTGACTATTGATGGCTACATTTGGTTAATAGATTTTTTTTGATTCATATGAGCCATGAAGGCAATACAAAGTACAAAGTAGGGGAGGGAAGATCCGAACATATGACCTATCGTTCACAACACTCAACACCTCAAATCTTAACTAATAGGCCAAGACATACTTGATTAGCATTTGGTTAATAGATGATTTGGAACAAAACCTAGATTTTGACACACTTTATAGGATTGACTAGAGGCTTTTGTTTTGGTGGAAAAAGAAACTACAATGTCAATTTTGCACATCCATCACCAAGTAAACTACACAAGGTATCAACATTCAGGAAACATCCTTGTTAAAGCGGTCAATAATTGCAATAATATACGCAAATGAGTAAATTAACAAACTATCTCATCATAATAAAAAGCTCAACCAAGTCCTCTTTTCCTATTTCCATTTTAGTAACCTTGAACTAGCTTCTGTTAAAAGATTTCACTAACCAACCATAAAGACAGAAATTTACAAGACATGCAGAGGATCGAAAGTAAAGCCTTAATACTGCTTTAAAACCTATCAGTCTGGACATACTGAAATCAACCGTTGCCAGTTGATTTGTAGTGATCGTCATCAATTGTTGAGTAGGCGTAACCTTCAACCTCAAGAGTCTTAATTGAAGCCCTGACAGTTTCCCATGAAGCAAGACATAGATGTTAGAAAATTGTAAGGGAGCAATCTTATGAGGGCGCAAACCACAAATGCTGTATGTCACAAGCAACAAAATTATAAAGGCAAAGGAAAAGAGAAAATTATACATGATCTTATCACGTGGAATACCAAGTCGCTGCACAATCTCGTTAACATGCACCCCCGTGTCGCTTGCCCTGAAAAGAGAAAGTAATAATCGGTCAGACGTAGAAGAATGCTCATAAAAATTCGACATGGCAGTATACAAGAAAGATGAATCATATGTTGCCATAGCCAGCTAAAAGGGGGGAGAAAAGACCCTACATACTCCACTGCCAGAAGACAAAACCAAAAACCTGCAGTTCGGACAAGAGTCCGGCTATTTGGAGAAAAGCCGCAAAAGAACAAGCTCATATATTGTCAAATGTATGATGTACTCTTGCTTAGAAATTGAAAAGTTAGGTTTGCCCTTTAACGGACATTGCTTAGTCAAGTTAAGTGAGTAAGGGTAGAACATATATTGCATTATCTTATTCTCCAAGTATCAAATAGCAAGATGTTCTTACACCATCTAAGAATGTTACCAATCAAAGACTAATTTAAACAAGTTCAATTCCTCTCTAAAAAAGGGCAACTTCAACTCAGCCAAACCTTTCAGAAGAAAAGACGACCTTGAAAGTCACTTTTAATACCACATTCAAGCTTCTGCCATGCCAATGATTTTCAAACAGGCCATATTGTGCAGAAGGACCACATTCTGTGAATGAGAAAGTGTTCCTTCTGAATTGCTTCCCCTGTATGGGTCCACATTACAGATTAAGCACTGCTAAATATTCTGTGAGCATTCAGTACCTAGTAGGCTAGTAGCTGCTTAAAACCAAGACCTTTTAAAGATCTATTTGTAGCCATCTTGCACCTATACAATAGAATGTTTGGTTGGTATCCAGAACACCTCCTTGATGGCATAAATCACGATGAAATTAATGATCTAGTTCAGTAGCTGAGAAGTTACGGAGGTACAGCATTGTTGCTAGAATCATGCCTTGAAAGTGTTAATAGTGAAGTGTGGCTGGAAACGAAGAAAATGGTCTTCAGGGCAGTGTATGTATGCAGAGTAAATGGTCAAAGCAACATTTTCTGTGCAGCAACTTTCAGCAAAGGCTTCAGGAAATTACACTGATGCAGTTCTTGCTGTAAGAGACCTATATTCTGTCATACATCCACCTAGGCCACCAATACTGTTTACTTATTCTAGAAGGAATCTGAAGAATAGGGGTAATTCCGGGGTTTTACCAACAGGAGAAGAGGAGAGGAATGATGAGGTGGAAAAAGAATGAGGAGAAGGCTGACGTGGAGAATAACGTTGGGGACTAGAGGATTTTCTGTTAGGGGAACCAGAGAATGGCAGAAGGGCAGGAGAGGTGGCAGTACTTTTGGGCAGGAAGAATAGTACTATTGGGCAGTAGAAAGATCTAGTGATTCTATAAATAAGAGGGAGGGAAATCTCATTAGTTTTATCCAGAAATTCAGTAATTATCTTGTAGCCCTAAGGAGTTCATCCAGTGACTGGAATACTGTGATTTTCCATAGTTCTAAGTAATAGAAAAGTTGGTGTTTTTATCTGTTATCTCTCTCTCTATAGTCTATACTTGTTGTTTACCTTGTGTTAGCAATGGGTTAACAGTAACCAGTGAGTCTATAACATATTCTTAGCTTGACTGTCACTGAAATGGGTGTGTTTGGGTTATTGGTTGATCAGTGAAGGATTGTTCATAGATTTGTACTCAAGACCTCCTTCCTGGGCTGGAAAGTCAGTCTCCCCAACATTATAAACCTATTTCACTGGGCATGCAAAAGAATACTTTTAACTGTATACGGCTCATTATAATAGATGCTCTCTGTCCAGACTGCATTCATAAATTCATTACTATTACCATTTACCATACACATAACACTTCAATTAATTACCAAAAAAATACATATCGCTTCTTTTACTAGAGAACTTTTCACATACTCCTATTTGATAATCAGATGCTGAGTCAGGCCATTCTTCCCCTTCCAGTCACCCAATGCTTACACACATTATAATTGATTTTAGCAAAAAGTGCAGCAAGTAGAAAACAGAAAGATAAATTAGGCAATGGGCAGATACAGATAGGCTAAACAAATTCCAAGAACTCACAGATAAGCAGGTTGCTGCAGAAAGTCCATCACTATTTTGTCAAGATCCTTCAAGTCAGACAACGGTCCCGCGAACTGCAGCACGACAAAGAGAAAAAAACTTAAATGTAAGCAGAAGGGGGGTTGGGGGGACACGATTATCAGATTCTCTAGAAATCCTGAAATATACTTGGTTTTGCTGGGTACCCTGGTATCCTCTGAAAGGGGTACCATTTACTGAAGACGTCATTTGAGCATCAGAAGGAACACTGGCTGCCTGCAATAAGGATACAGAATTGAGCAAAAAAAAAGTCCAACAGTGTACTCATAAAACCTTAGGAAAAGGGTAATTGTTTGTCCCATTACCTTTAATTTGGTATTGTACATGTGAACATACATGCACTCCAGAAAGTGGTATGAAAGTTCGTTGAAGTCAGTCAAAGGTCTGGAAATCCACAAACAACATTAATATTGGCCCAATCTAGGATTCAGAGAGCATGATGAGATCATGTATCAATCACAAAGCACTAGATGAAGGATAAAGAAGTTTATTAGCACATAACAAGTCCACAAAAACTCCACTTAAACCTGGTAGAGTTGATGCACCTCTAAACATCCAGAGTGAAGACCACAATTTACCCACTCACTCCCCAATCCCCGCCAAATAGAAAACAAAGAGGACATAGAAGAACTAAACAAAACAGTAGGCATAGAGATAAGCAACATGTTCACGCGTAAGCATATACATGGGTTGTGAACTAATTTAAAGTTAAAAAAAGTTCCAATGTTACGTTAAGTGCAAAGATATACAGCACCACCAATTCTTCACCCAACTGGGAAGGAAGGTATTTATTCAAAAATAACGAACAGCACAAAGGCTAGAGGGATAAAAAGGAAATATAGAAGGTAACTAGCTATGCAGTGCAAAAGAGGAAATGGAAAAGGGAAAAAAAAAGAGCAATCACTTGGGGGGAAAAAAGGTAAATGGAAGGTACAGATTTTCTTAATGTTTTCCAATGTGTTCATAAAACATTGGTAAATGGAAGGTACAGATTTTCAATGTTTTCCAATGTGTTCATAAAACATTCTACATTCACTTTTAGTTTTTGAAACAAAGCAAACTCTTTAATCTTCTTATAATGAAATCAAAAGTTCAGTTATATAGATAAGAATCACAGTTTTTCATCTCAAAAGAGGTGACCCAACATCCAAGTTATTTGCATTTTCTTTTCTCCTACTTTGCATTTTCTGCAGGATGGTGGCACAAGAGGATTTGGACAGTCTCCGAGTATGCTTGTGGAGCCGCCCTGTTAGCCTTCCTCTACACGGGGTTAAAGAAGTTTATGGATGGTAAGAAAATGGGGTTAGATGGAAACTTCTGGGGTTTCTTGGTGAGATAACATTTTTTTACTTTATTTTAACTTTGTTTCTGGAACCCTTTTTCACTATATTTTTTCTTGTGTTGCAGCCTTTTTTCTTTATTTGTTCCAAAATTATGCAAATGGAGCTGGTCCAGGCTCACAGACTGACGCCCCATCGTTTTTATACTAGGCTATCCATAAGCTGCAACAATTCCATGCACCACAAGGGCGCGGTGCATCATAAAGCCCCATGCAAGCATCAAGCATCAAGCAACAATAATAGAAAAGAATCAAAAGCAATCAACACACACGAATTATACGTGGAAAACCCATTCAATGTGAAGAGTAAAACCAAGGGACCGTTTGAGGAGTCTATTCAGCCCTAGGTTGCTTCAATTTGTCCTCTCCTCCTCCCATATCCCTTAAAATTCACTATATAAGGGGAAAAGAGGCTTCCCATAAGTTATATTGAAATTGACTAAGTCCCTTGACATATTTTCAGAAGTGGTTGTGTGAGTGGTGCGCTAGGTGCAACTTAATGCGCTTGGCGTCCCACATTGAAAGAATAGAAGGGAAAAGTAAGGTTTATAACTATTACTATTCCTCTAACCATTTCTCACAACCCTAACAAAATTCAATAAGAAATCCATACGAGCATACCTGACAGCAAAAGCAATCAATTGCCTTTTACCTTGGAAACCTTTTAAATTAGCATAAACACGTACATACATCCCATCCCTGTTAGCAAAAGGAAAATGGTAGCTTCAGAAACGCATTGTATCACACCAACAAATGACATTATCACATTATAGGAAAGCAAACATCTATGAGTAAGCCACATCCTCGGACAACTCTTATAAAAAAAGCTGTTCATGTCCCTCAAAATCAGTAATACATCACCTTAATCCCAAAAGGATTCCAATCAGCTTTGATAGCACTTTGACAAATGGAGATTTCTTTGTCTACCATATACCCATGGACATATATAGACACTTGTGCATCATGCATTCATGCTAGATTAAGTTTAACCATATTTCATGACAGCCAGAATTATAAAGTTCCCCCAAAATTTTAAAGGAAAGGGGGAGTACTATGCAAAGTACATTCAATACATACATGTCTACTAAACCATACATTACTTTAATTATCTAGAATTTCTAGCTAAAATCACACTGAAAGAATAAAACAACGAAGTAACTCACTTAATGGTTGCCATTTCATTGGAGTCGAAAGGCTCGTGAACCCTGTAGAGCCACAAAACAAATTTGAAACTTCAAAAACATATTTCCACACACAACACTTCTCAAATCTATAAAGCACGTAAATTCAAACTCCTCACCATCTGTGAACATCAACCCTCCCAGTTCCATCATCAAGGACGAAACCGACGTCAGTAACCCTTTCAACCTTGTTACATACCAGCCCGACAATCGTCACCTAAATCCACAAAAATCCCCACCTTCACTCTCATTCTTTAGCTCAAAAACGCAACAACATATCAAAACACTCCTAAATTATAAAACAACAATCAAAAAGTTAAAAAACATACATTATTGACATCAACACCATCAACAACAAAATTCGCATTCTCACTCGTTGCTAAAAGAGCTTCATTTATCTGTTTCACTGTTAACGGCACTAATGCTTGAGCATCACGATTCTGTAACAACGAAATTGATTGATTCAAACACCAGAAAAACATGAAAAACCCTAATCAGTTAAAATGCTCAATTTCATACTGTCTAATACCAAAATTAAAACCGAAAATTATCATCGAATTCAAATTTGATTATATAAAGAAAAAGAGATGAATTACTTTTGCATGAGAAAATGAAGGATCTGCAGACTGAGTAGCTTGAGAGGGCATAAATCCACCGCCGGAGAAGGCGGCGTTGCCGTCAAATTGGCTCGAATGCATTTCGATTGTTCTTCAAAATTGAATTCTGCAACAATAATTGATGCGAAAATTCGAAACCCTAGAAATTAATTTTGATCGAATGAGAAAAGAGCAAAAGTTATTTTTTTCAGTTGTGTGTTAGTGGCCTAGTATTTCGGAATTGTGGAGCATTTTCCCGCCCTCTTACAAGTTACAAGAGGAGGGAAGTTTTGGGCCTGTTTTTATCTTGTAAAACACGAAATGCCTAATCCAATGTCAAAATACTATACAACCAAGCTTGCGTGGTGTAGGTGGTGGCGAATTCAATTTGTGACAAAAAGTTTGAGCCCCACTATCTACTTATGTTTATGAATAGGGATTCCCTTAATCCCTTTTACTTTTAAGCGTTGACTTGTGTAGCTGGTTCAATAGGATCCTTCATTTTACAAAGGGATTCTCGGTGCGAGCCAGAAAAAAAAAATCTCAAACTACTATATGTGATTTAACTTTTCCACTATTTAGGAATGTGAAATCTCTCGAGGCTTTAATTATACTTTGTTTTGCCTTATGTTTTCACCGATCATTTTTATTAGTGTTGTGTTAGGAGACCATATGCACGAGGGGAGCTCCAATCTTATTGTTTACAAAAATAGAATGAAGAGAAGAGTGAGTACAATTATTTATATTAAACTGAGAATCAACTAAATGTCCAACATTGACGATCCAATCTACTGCTTTTTTTGTTTCTCAATCCATGAAGTCAAAGACCCAAGTAGAACTTGGATATCTTGAATGATCGTTAGTGCCTTATTAGTTTCCTATACTAAATTAACTCCATAAGAGTTTTGATTAAATACATGTGCCTTTTTTATTATAAATTTGAAACCCTCAACTATTCCAAGTCTTTGAAATATACCACGAGAAAACAAGAAAATCGATTTTCGACTTGATAGACGATATGTAAAGGTTTTCCATACATTTTGACAATATTGTGTAATTATGTAATTCTTAGTAAAATTGTAACCCGAACCATATTCTATACAGCTTACAAATTCTTTTTTCAAGAAAAAAACCTTACATATATCGATTCATAGAAACACTCCACTTATGTTGCATTACATAATCCTCCCTCATATCAATTAGCACTATAAGAGTTCTGTTTATATTTTTATTAGTGTTATGATGTAATGGCCGGTCTTCAAATCTTTTTATTAGTGCCCTATACTCAATTAACACTATAAGAATTTTAATTAAATACATGCACCTTTTCTATATTATTAATCTGATGAGTTATCCATAAATTTAAACCCTCAACTATTCCAAGTTTTTGAAAAATACCACGAGAAAACAAGAAAAACGATTCCAACTTAGTAGATGACATATGTAAAGATTTTCCGTACATTTTGACAGTATTGTGTAATTATGTTGCTCTTAGTAAAACTGTAATCAAATCCTATTTTCTAACCTTATATTTAATATTTTTTAGGAAAATACCTTAGATATATTGATTTATGGAAACACCTCGCTCAAGGTGAATTACATAATCCTCCCTAATATCAATATTGTTTTTTTATTTATAGAAGAGCTTCCCTATATTCTCCTATCCTCAGTCATCTAATACTTAATATAGTATTCACTTCGATTTTTATTAGTTTACCCGTATTCATTTTTTGGATCTCCTTTACTAGTTTAATACTCCCTCTGTTTCAAATTATAAGGCATTTAAGCTAAAAAATTTTGTTTCACAATATAAGGCGTTTTACATTACCAATGTAAAATTAAAATCAATTTTATACTATCAAGATAAGATTATAGGTTATTTTCTATTATCAACACAATATTTAATGTCAATTCTTATTACCTATGCAAATCTAACTAAAACTAACTAAATTATTAATATGCGTAAAAGTGGTTTACATGCCTTATAATTTGAAACGGAGGGAGTAGTTTATTATGTTTTGTTTTTGAAATTGGTCCACTAACTTTTCAAGACACTCAGATTCAATGTTAATATAAATTAATTTTTTTACTTTCTTTTAGTGTCACACAACATTTTTTCTCCTAAAACTCTGTGCAAAAGAAACGGGTAAATTAATAAAAACCAAATAGAGTATACGATAAGACCATCCATATATATCACATTCAATGAGTTGAGGTATATATTATGAACATGATTGCTTGTTTACTTAACTAATGTTTTGTTAATCAAAGAAGTAGTATAGCAACATCATAGAGTATACATGATACTACTATCTCACCGGCCACTATATATTACTCTAGACTAGATTACTTATCTTAGAAAAAGAATATACTTCTCCTTAAGCATTCAAAAAAATTAACAGTTGACTTTATTAGACACGCTTCTTAGTTCTTCCTTTGGCTTGGGTAGGTGATTGAACAACACTTTTTAGTCGTTTAGTCAACCCAAAATAACATACAGTGTATGCAAAGGAAAGCTAATCTTTGTCTTAGAGCTATGGCATTGGCATAGTGGATGTTGCACATGCCCCACCATAAATTATCCTTGCATATAAGATATTAGTACATGACTAGTAATTCCTCCTTAATTAAGGATGTCTTGATCTAATGATTAAGATTGAGCTGTTGTAATTTGTGAATAATAGGTCACAACGCACAAGTTCGAATCCCCCCTCCCCTTCTTTGTACTTTATACATGTGATTGTGCGAGATTGTGTTAGGTTGTTAATAGTGTTGTGAATTTGTGATTATATTATATTGAAGACGTTGTAAAGAGCAAATGAAAGCTCATTCAAAGGGCGTTTGGTCATATACTGGTATAGGGTTGGAATCAAGAATGAAACTAATGTGGTATAGGTTTGGAACGTGATACTTGATATCATGTGTTTGGTATTTATTTGGGTATTAAGTTTTTTCTTCTATTTGATAACTAGAGGTATTGGTATCAGCCATACTCACCTCCCACCTTGGATTTCTAACCCCATACCTTATGGGTTTGAGGTATTCGTTTTAAATCTATTAATTTATTAAACAAACACTAGTTATGAGTTTCGCTCATTTTAAACTCATACCTCATACCAGAATCATATGAACCAAACACCTAAGGGATCAAGGGAGCCCCTCAAAAAAAAATCAAGGAAGTAAATCAAAATCTTAGATATATAAAGTTAAATTTCATCTATAATTCTATATTCCTATTTTCCTTGCTTCAACACACAAAAAAGTAAACACATCTTATTCATAATTAAGTAAAGAAAATCAAGAGTAAATTGCACTTTACAAGAATATTCATACCACCAATACTATAATAAAATCCATAAAATCTATTGAACGCAATCTTTGGAAAGAATGCTATAGCACCACACCACCATGTGCTCATATTTTTCAACATTTAACCTTCAATCTTAACTTTCCATATATCTTAAAGCAAACACATTTTCTCTCTTTATATACACATATACTTACACTTTACATACATCTTATATTTCCTAGTTACATATTTTTGATAAAGAAAACAAAATGGATTATGAATTTAACAAGATAAACAAACAACGTTCAATTTTGCAACAAAATAATGAGTTATTTTCTAGCAAAATTTTGACAAGGCAATCAACTTTAGGTTCATGCTCGTCGAGGTTTTTCTTTGGAGCCTCAGACGGTGTGCCCTTCCAATGGGAGACGCAGCCAGGGAAGCCTATTAAACCGCCGTCGGACGACATCCTACCGCCCCTTAGTCCACCACCAGCGGTGCTAGCAATGAACCTACCTATGCCATGTATGGACATCCTTGATGAGCCTAAGGCAAGGAAGTGGTCTAGGGCATGGCTAGCAAAAAAAATCAAGACAACATTAGCAAGTCATCATAAAATTCTAGGACATCCTAGAAAAATGTTGTTCTCTAGAGGGTTACAACAAGAAGAAGAACAACGACGACGACAACAACAACAACAAGAATTAGAGTCTGAAAGGTATGATCATAGTGTATCAGCTCGTTATTCGATATCTTCGTTTAAATCAACATCAACATCAACATCTTCATCTACTAATTCTTTTAGGGATGAGAAAACTTCAAGGAATGTTCATAGTAAAGCTTTGTTGCAAGGAAGGCCTTTTAATTGTAATCCTAGAGGGTTGAGTGACATAATTGTATATTTTGTGAAAAGGGGTTGAATGTTGATGTTGTTCTCATATGTGTTGCTTGTATGTACTCTTTTTATTAACTTATAAACTTGTGTTTTTTGAGATGTTTATTAACTTGTGATTATATGTATGTTGTTCTTTATGTGATCCTTGTGTGTTTGCTTCCTTTATTCATGTTCGTGTAATTTGGGATTATCAGATTGATTTTCTAGAATATTTGTTGGCAAATTCTTGGAGGATGGTATGAGTACTTTACATTTATGCTTTATCTACTATACTATGCTTCCGCTACGCACTCACGATCCTAACAGGTGGTATGAGTACTTTACATTGAATTTTGTCTATATTTCTATTTTCTAAGTTCCTACACGCCAACAGAAAGAATATTGATTTCGATGCGATTATAGTAACAATATATATTAGACCTATTCAGCAGCAATTTTCAATAAAAAAAACGTTTTATCTTCTTACAAATTAGCTAGTTAGATCAATTACTTACAATAATAATATACGATTATGCAACAACTTTTCAAGCAATTATTAGAGGTTTGACCAAGTCGGAATTTTACTAAAAGTGAAAAGTAATATTTAATGAAGTATCATTGATTCGTAGTTTTTATGTTGTTGAGGTAGGAAACAACCTCTCCTATATTTCCTGGCCAAACTACCTCATGACCGTTGCCATAAGATCAACAGAATTTCAAAAAATTCAAACGTACTAATCTTAACCTTGAACAAACTACGTACTCTAATATATATATTTTGAAAGGAATAACTTTTTTCAATATATATAAATTTTATACGGTCATATGTTCGAAAAAATATTTTGAACCAAAAACAGAATCAAAAATCAAAAGTTTGCAAATTAGCTAGTTAGATCAATTACAATGCAAAGCAATAAGAAGAAGCAACCAAGCTCAAAACTAAAATCCTTTTACATCTCATGTCGTAGCCATTTATCATGTTCAAATTCCTCATCAACGTCTACTAAACTAGTTGTAAGTCCATTTCCTATCTCCAAAAAAAAGCTATCAATACCTTGTACTCATCATAAAAGATCATCTGCGAAATTTCCTTCTTCTATCACAATTGATCATCGGAATGAAACTTTTGAAATGCATTGGAAACGAGTGCACGAATTGGAGACAGAATTAATGAAGGTCGAGGAATGGATTTGCTCTGAATTAGCGCGATTAAAGAGCCATTTACGTAATAATAACACCATTTATAAAGAACCATGTTGTTTTAAAGTTGATGGTGAACAAAGGGAAGTGATTAAGTTTGAAAGATTAGATGGTAATGGTGGTTATCTTTACTCTTTGAATGGTAAGAATGTTCTTCATGGGGTATGTCAAGATTTGGTTGTGCAAATTTCTTCTCCATCACTAGTGCCACCTGACATTGGATCCAATACTTCTAAGGTAACGAAGATGAACTTAAGGGCTTGTTCGACATCATTGTCTGTATTAGATCGATAGTAAACATTGTTTTAGTCTTTTAGATAGTTATCTTTAAGAGTCATGCTAATCATGTTGATTCCGGAAATGAAAACTCGAAACTAGAAATCACTATCTCTGTTTTCCAAAAAAGAAAGAAAATTTTAAATAGAAAACTTGAAAAGATACTAAAAAAACCCTGGTACAAAAATACTTATCTAGTACCATAGTAGGTAAGCTTGAAGCGGAAAGAGATATTACTTTAAGCTTTGTTGATAACTCTAGCAAATTAGATACTCTCTCGGTTCTGTTTTAATGGTTACTTAGAGTGGTTTGACTGAGTAAGATGATCAACTGATAGTTTACGCTATAATGAAGTCTTATATAATCTACGCCAAGAATATCAACCATTAATAATCCGCATGTTTTTTGAGGTGATCATGGATAAATAATATCTTGATGGATAGAATTAGTTTTCTTAAAGCAATTAGATGAACTAAATAAGGGTATGTTCTCCCCGACTTATTTTCAGTTCAGATCAATTCAGTTCAGTTCAGCTCTGGACAATATTTTTACTCTCACATATCACTATTCATTTCAGTTCAGTTCAATTCAATTCAGTTCAACTGTTTTATGCCCAACAGAACAGGCCTAAGCTTACTTGAACTTTTTTTACAGGTACTAAATCAAATGGCAGCAATGGGAAAAGAGAATCTGATCACCTGGTTGTTACAATCAATGCCAATGACCGACATTTCAACGAATAAAACACACAAATTAACCAGAAGTCCATTCAAAACTCCAAATGGTTTATTAGAAGCTATTCTCTTGAATGCAGTTAAAAGACTAGGAAAACTTGTGATTGAAGGACTCAGAATTCAAATGGGTGTTAAAGAAGTAATAAAGAAGCAGCAAGTTATGGGTCGACGAAGAAGCGAAAATGGTGAAGAAAAGATTGAGGATCATACAAATGGTGGCGCAGTGATTATTATGGCAATGCTTATTCAACCAAGAGATCCTGAAAAAGGGTATGAACCAATGAATGAGATGATGATTGGTTTTGTTGAGGCAGTAAAAAATGAAGATGATGAAGAAACTGGGTTTATAGTTAAAGGAGTTCATGTTGCTGGATTGGTTGCTAGAAAAAGAGATGGGCAAGTTATTCACAATTGTTTGTGGTATGTGTCTGCTTGATAAAAGGGTTTTTTCAACTTTTGATACTGCCTTGACAATAATGTTGAACATGATCAGAAGATCTTGATTATATAGGTTAAATTTTCTAATTATACGACAAAATATTGGTAGGATGTTAAGGGATTTCGCTATTTAGTACTACCAATATATGAGTTATTTTGCTATTTAGAGTTATTTTACAACTCTAAAGGATCCAAACATCCAATATATATGTTGCGTTCTAATGTGGTCTGTATTCATTTGGAGTTTTTCGTTCAGCCTTGAGAGATAGACAGATAGTTATCTTAATTCATGTTGTGTATCACTTCATCTCTTTTTAAAACTAAGTAAAAAATGAGTTTACATAATTGTTAGTTGAATCATATATTCATATGCAATGTGTAGTATGAAAATTGAAAAACATAAAAGATATATTACTTTTTGAAGTGGATATTAGGAGTATTCTTGTTGAAAAACATAGGTAGTATGGCATTTCAGTTGGGGGGATGTGGATGTGCACATAAACATATGTTTTAATATTAATGTCATATATGTCTGGATACAGCATAGTCAGCTGAATACTGATCATGTTACATTTAAGATCTTGATAATGAATAGAATCTAATCAACCTCAGCTGGAAGCTAATCATATTCATGCCAATAGTTGGACACAAATCATATAAACAGCATGTTAACCTACACTAAGCTAATGGCCTACTAGAATACTACGATATCGATTAGTAACAGGATATTACATACATTCTACAATAACGCCTCTTTGCCCGAGTCGGTTGCAAATATGGCCGAAGGTTGAGTTAGATGATTCTTCATACAACCAGAATTCCGATGGCAAGTACACGACCATATCATTCAATAGCTTGAACTGGATGTCCTTGATTACTGCGGGGGAAATCGGGGGAGGGGGTAACACTCTTTAATAATTAAACCATGAAACAAAGAAGTTTATACAGTATTTGAGATCAAACCTGAAGCATTTACATATGATTTACCTCTGGTGTTGAATAGAGTGAATCCCTGGAAACATACAAATGGGTTTTATTAGGACCGCTGCATCGATTTTACCAAGTGATCAAGGAATATACAAAAGTTGAGGTTGATTATAGCTTACCTACGCCTCTCCGACTTGGAAAGATGTTTGGACATTATGGAAGCCTGCCAGAAGTGCAAAGACCATACATTCAGCATTTAAAAACAAGTAAAAAGCGAGACTGTTATCATAGATATTATCTTTATATTACAGGGTAGATAATATATGTTTTTTAAGTTAATTGGGATCATATAAGAAGCTCAATCGACCAACATACAACAATAGAGAGTTCATAACTATTAGAATTAGGATTTCCAAATCCTGCCACAACAGGAGTATAATTCATAAGCAATAAGAGTCCTGCAGGACTCCTGAAGAAAAAAAACTGAGATATTCACTAAAGTACATAATTAACCCATAAAAAAGTTCTGAAAAGAAAAAGAAAAAAAAGCAGTGGTTTTGGCACCAACGCCATCTTGCACTGTGGAGAATAGCTAAATCTAGTTTCCTGAAAATGATTGGTATGAATCATTTTGTAGGAAATTACGAAACCATGCAAACTATATGTCCCACAACCCCTACCCCACCTCTTACTCGACTACTCGAGAGAACAAGAGACTACACAGAAACACGAGAGCTAATATGTATCTTTAGCAGATATCATTTTGTAAAGGGATAAAAGCTACAATACCTGCTCCTGAATTATGCTTCTTGCCTCCACAAGTTGCGCTTCAAGTTCAAGCTCCCTATCAGTAACTTCAGAGCTAACATCAGCTCCTTTTTGCTCATCTTGTAGCTGACATAAGCGCTCCTTCAAAGTCCAATTTTGGAGCCAACAATGACAAACATGTCAGACACAGCAATGTCAGAAGAATATCTCCAAAATGATGGGGGGAAAGGATAAGCGACATCAATATAACCTTTATTGAAGCCATCTTTGCACGAAGATTCTCCTCGATTTGACCCCTGCCCATGTGAAACGGTAGGTCAAAGACATCCTGCAATAAGACAACAGCAATAATTAATTTCAGTTTTTACTGTGAAAACAACCCATCCCTTCTGAATTCGTTAACTAGCAATACCGTCTTTCCGCCAAAAGGAGATTGTGAAAGGTCATTATCAAGTTTCTCGTTGGTGGTCAGAGGTTGCTTGGATGAGCCATTTAGGAAACCACGCATATCCTCCTGTCATCATGACAAGTCCATTTTTCAAAAACATTATCAATTTCAGAATTACATTTGCTATCTGAGCATACACACTGAAATGAAAAAATATAAGTTGAGCTAGATATAGCCATGCATTGCTATCTACCAATAGCAGTACACGGGAACCAAAACTTCTGATGCACAACAATAAGTCGGATCCCATGGAAATTCAGCAAACCAAGATGCTACCTCTGAAAAAAAAATTCCCCTTGTGCATATATAACCAAGGATAAGTGGATAACGATCAAGAAAAAAATAAATATCTGGGAACGTTGAGCTCCATCTATTTGAGCATGTCTCTTCCTCTCTGTTTCACGGAGAATCTTGCCTTATGAGGCATCTCTGCATTATCATTACTCGTATCACAAACAGATGTTTTTCAATAAACCACTTGATTCCTACATGATCATAGGCACAGGCTTTATTTGATGTAAATTACATAAATAGCCTTACTGATCATTTGCCGGTAAAACATGGTGGTAACGGCAATGAATTTATAGCTAAGTTGGTAAAGATAGACCTATCCCAATGCCCATGATCTATACTCCATACTCAAATACCTCTTTTTCGTCATAAATTTCATAATCATAAATTAACACTTTAGAGGTGGTATTGAGTGGATATGGAAATTTGTGAAGAAAAATAAATGTTCGGGGATACAATTCCATTACTATGGGAACTCATTACTCACATGCGACTTTTCTAATTCAAAATTACATATAAATTTATTACCATAAACATCATTGTTCAACGGCTACCAAATAGGGGAGAAATGCTTGAAGAGAAATTGAGGGTAGTAACCATCTTTTGCATAAGATAGAAACTCCATATTTGATTAATATGCACCCTTTTCTAATTGCAAAAGGTGCATATTCACCTTGGTTTAGACTCCTTTTAACCTACAAGAGATGTGTAGTTGTAAATTTGACTCACCCATATTGACTCTCTTACCAAGTTACCAGTAAGTAACAGTCTAAGATTGTAAATGGATTTTTTTAGAAATTTAGCCAACAATGTAGAACCAAGAAATTGGCATTATATGTCTGTTGAAAACTATTTGAAATTTATAAAAAGCTAATGTATCTCATCAAGCTCCCGCTAGTAGGATATATAATCAAATCAATGTATTTGCATTCTGAAATAAAGTAATAGGTAAAAAATAATGATGCCTAGAATAAGACGGCATAGATTCAGTCTAGCAGCTACCTGCGTTGATTTCAACATAGCCCTCAAATTGTTATTCTCTTGCATCAGTTCTTGATTTTTGGCCTCATAAGCATCAACCTGCAAACATACATGATTTAAGTTAGGCTTAGCCCTTTTGTTCTTCTCCCCAAAAGTCAGCATGTGAGCATTAACGAATCCTAAAATTGATCGACAAAACTAATCATTCTACATACAATCTTTTTATAGAAGTCATTGTCTGTCTTCTTTCCGTTCCACGTGCCGCGCTGCCTCCCTTCTTTCTGCTTACAATGTCATGAAAATTAGAATGAACAGAGAAATTTAAAATGAAAACAAAAATAAGTTTATCCATCATCAAACTATCTAAACTTACCTGCAACAAATTCATTATCTCCATGCCAGATCTAGATTCTTTCTTCTTCTCATTCACAACTTGGTTAAGTCTTTCCTGCAGATACCAAGAACTTAAAAATCATATCAAATATTTTTCACAAGGTCTAGTAGCCTGCAACTCCGATTCCTATGTATAAAAGTGATATAGCATATAACTTTAGACTTTCCAAAAGAAACGATACCTGCAGTTTTACGTAGTCTTTCTCTCTTTTCTTCATTTCATGCAATTGTTGAGTTCTCACTTGCTATTGGTCAGCACAAACAACAAAATCCGAAGTGTCAGTATAAGGGTCTTAATTGGCGGGGGAGAGAATCCTCCTGCGATTATTCCAGGAATTAAATTCTGACCTGATTGCCAATAACCATTTTCTGAAATTCATCTCTCTCCTGCTGCAATTTCTCAATTTGTCCTTTAAAAGCAGCTCTAGCTTTAGCTTCCTAAACATATGAAAAGCAGAAGCAAACACAATCACAAACAAACGTTGGCAGAGAGTATCTTTTCAACATGATAGTTAGATAAAATATACATGCAAGCATATGCTAGCAAGTTGAGTTAAACTGCATCCTTGAATTCGCAATCTTACAGCTTATAGTAGCATCCATGATCCTATCATACTTACAGCCTTCCCTTCAAATACAAGTACAGGAAGATTTTCTGTTCTTTTAGTAAAAGTTATCCATCCATTATTATGATACATGGATACACCATTTCAAACAGACAGGATTCCAAATGCAGGTTTATAGACTTGGAATGCTATATTGCTAAGTGCTAGCAGTTGATACTCCGACTAGTCTGGTTGACACCATACGTCCATACCCTTTAAGGCTTTAGCCCAATCTAACTTTACATACAATCCTGCCAACAATTAGGACTTTGGAAGAAGCGATGCGACTCCTAGGCATCTTTACTCCACGGAGCATCACACTTACAGAAATTCTGAGGTCTATAATTTTGTCAGCTTAACAAGAAATTCATAAAATTGAGCATCAAGAAATCAGGGCTTTTCTTTAAGAGAGTAAGGCAGGTTGATCGATGACTTGTCTATTGCCCACCAACTGTCAATACATCAATACATCAAAACCTTCTAGAACAATAATTGTGCATTGTATTCTTTGTTTCTTTTTGCTTTTGTGCTAGGGAAGAGGCTGCATTACTCATTATTTTCTTTACTAGTAAGGTTGTACGCCTGCACTGCTAGAGTCTTCCCCTTTTTCATGGGAATAGAAATTTCATAGGACTATCAATTAGTTCAGCTCTCAATATCTTGTAGTTTATATAATGTCAAGCAAAAAATTAATACATTTACATCCCAAAGTTTGTAACTCAGAGATTGAATATTCTAGAGCATACTCATATCACGTGTGTAACAAATCTGAGTCATAATGTATAAAGCATAAAACACTTATCAACAATTGGAATCATAATAATCAATAAGCAATATAGCTCTCTGTACCGTTCGAGTAATGGTTGCTATCTCCTTATCTTTTGCCGCCAACTGTGATTCAAGCCTCTCGATCTTGGCCTCCAACCTTGATATGTCTGAGTTAAGCCTACAATAGAGTCCAGAAAACCGAATAAACATGTGCCTATGATATAGCTAATTATCACATTACACTATCAATTAGGCAAGCACATACCTTGATACTAGAATGTGCATAAGAGGAAGCTATTGAATAAAATCAACATATACAGACCAAGTTCACATGACTAGTTTGGAGGACAGCATTCATAAGAGAGAAGAGGTCAAACTTACGAGCTACCAATTTTCCAGATCTGCTCTAGTACCAAATCTAACAAAGTAGATGATATTTGACTCAAGCAAAAAGTGTATATATATATATATATATATATATATATATATATATATATATATATATATATATATATATACTGATAGGAGCGGAAATCATCTTGATGAAGGTGTTCAGTACTGAGCACGGGGATCGTCAAAACTTCGTGAGTGTTCAAAGTGACAGACTAAAAAAAATAGGTGAGTAGTCTATCTTCACAGCTGGAAGTGCTCTCCTCAAGGGCATTGACTTCTATTACTATGCAAGTCGGTGTCGATAACACTCCATCCTCCATCTTTTTCTTCTACAATGGGAAAGTGATCCTTATTTGGAGAGTTGTGAGTGAAGTTGAATTGAAAAAATATTATGAAATAATTGTGCTAGGAGAGGTATAAATATGAAAATGTTTGATTTCAACTTCAAAAATTATTAGTTTTATTATAATATTGTAATTGTATTTGTTATCCCATGTTTGTCACCATCTCTCATTCATCACCATTCACCACTTTCTGAGTTTTGCAGCATTTCCAAATGAATATGTACACCCCCTACAAGCTTTCACTATTGAAGAAACAAAAACAAACACAACCAATACAAAGATATTGGCTAAGAGGGCATGCAAGATTGGGAAACTTTTCGTTTGGGCTGATCTTGTTGGGGTTATTGAAGATTGAAATAAGCTTTAGCAAGAACTGGTGACATAGTGTATAGGCACGTGAGCATGTTTGAGTGATCAAGGGTTTCGTGCAGCAATGTGCATCTTGTATGCTGATAAGGTAAAGAGTTTTACTTAATAGAAAAAGTAACGTCAAAATTAGTGCAAAAGTCCAAGTGGTGCAATAAAAGAGGGATGAAGGAAGTATCATTATTCCTCTACTGAAGCTATCTTGTTATTACCTCGTTGCATTGCAAACTTGACACTCCAACATACATATGGGCCTCTAACACTTCAGTTTCAATCAAAAAATGCAGGTTTCTGACACCCCTAAAGCTCTTGTAGCAAAGTTTAAGTAGCATAGCCATTTTTTTAGTAAGCTTTCATTGTATGGCAATGACACAAGCTGTTCTGTCTGCAATATGGATGTTCATGCAGCATAACTTATTCTATCATCTGAGTTCAGGGACCGCTTAGCCAGCACCAAAGATGGTTTCATTAAGATTCCACACCTCTACATGTCATTCTTAATAAAGCCTAACAAGCTGTAGTTTACATATGGCATTCATCACGTGCTAATCACCAGTTAAATATCTTCTATAAGCTTGCAGTTGTCTTAGATGTTTATTACTACAAAGAAACTCCCACAGAGTAACTGACAGAAAAATATATAAGAATGGTGAAATTATTTGCAAGATCAATATAGCTATGCCAAGATGTGCAAGGCAAAAGCATAAAAGCGATCATACTATAAGAAGTTATCTAATAAATATGAGGTGAGCTGCCAGCAAGTTAAGATGCTAAAGACATCTAACTATTAGCAGGCTGCTCAAAATAGCTTGCTGGAAGCTTAGGGTATATTTGTTTCGATGGAAAACATACAATGGAAAATATCCCTGGTGGAAAACACAAATGAATATTAGTTTTCTTTTGTTCGGTTTGATGAAATACTATTAAGCTAAGAACGGGAAAATGGAGATGTTGGGAATGAGAAAGTGGAGGAAAATAGTTTTCCTTCAAATTTAGGAAGAAAATGTTTACAACGGGATGGACAACTCTATTCCACCTTAATTTTCCTCTTCACATCACTTGTCCAACCAAACAACAGAAAATGGGGAAAATCGTTTTCCTCCAAAATAAACGGAACCTAAGTGGAACTTCAGTATGTAAAATATGAAAATGGTCAGTTTTCAATCAAAACACACATTCGATAAACAAACAACACAAGCCATCACTTTCAACAAACCCACTTATGATAATTATAGTAAAAAAAATCAGACACAAGATCATCAAAATCAAGATGACAAGTAAATCTAATTCAAACCATAGATCATCAATTTGAATCTCTAAAGATTTAACTACCAAATATAGACAAACCATTAAACCAAAATAAAACTGCAAATTCACAACATTGAACAAATCATACCGCTGTCTTTGCTCATTAGCAGATTCTCGGAAATCGATATCGCGTTGTCTCTGCTGCAACAAAGAGTACATACAGTTGCAAGTACGAGCAACAGAAACCTACCAAAAACAAAACAATTCTCACAAAAATCACTCACATTATCCAAATTAAATACAAAATCAAACAAAAAATCACTCACATTATCCAAATTGAACACAAAATCAAACAACAAATTGAAAAAAAGAAGAGAAATTAACCGGATCATTGGCAAATAGATCAAGCGATGCAGAAAAGCCAAATGTAACAAGAGTCTGATTAAGATACTTGATACAATGCTCCAGATTGTTAACATCCGCGAAATTCAACTCACTGTTTCCAGAATTTCAAACAAAAAATCAAAAATTCAAAAATGATAAACCCTAAGTTGTCTTTCAAATTAAATGTAAGAGTGAAGAAATTGACCTCATTGCGAAACCCGAGGAAGTTGGAGACTGCAAAAAAAACGAAGAGTTAGAGAGAGAGAGAATGTGTGGAATTTAGAGGAGAGAGAAAGCACGTACAGGAGGAATGGCGAAGTCAGTGTCAGACGACGGCATTATTGTTGTATAAATAGTTATTTGTTTGACAGCTTCAAAACAGCGAATGTAGGAAGATGGCGACACAGAAGAGAGAGAAAGAGAGAGATTTGGAGTTTTGTAGAGGATGGATCGAACGAATGAATGAAGCTATGAGAGAGAGAAAAATTTGAAAACGAAATTTCTGGGAGTGGTGGTTTTGGTGGAAAACTCAAAATAAAGGGATGAGTAATGGATGATTATTGTTTTTGAAAATATGGATGATTATTGCTAATGCAACGTTCATCTATAATAAATTGTAACTAATATCCCCTTTCCGACTTTCCCCTTGTTTGTACTCTGTACTGTCTTTGTGGCTCATATGAATCAAAAAAAAAATTGTAACTAATGACCATCACGAACAACCAGCGGTTTTAGAAATTGAATTACGTATGTTCGGGATCGTTTTTACTTTCGAGTTTAGGCATATTAGTAAGTTTATATATACTTTCTCCGTTTTTTTACATGTTATATTTTTCTTAAATGGAATGGTGCAAAATATATGTTATATTTTTTTTCGTTCCCGAAAATAGAAAATTTTATGCTACAAAATTACCAATTTACCTTTACTTATAACAATTAACCAAAATTAAACCTAATTAATTTAACCTTATCAGTTACCTTATTAGTTCTAACACCTAATTAGATCAGCTACCTTATTAATTCTAACACCTTATCAGTTTCATCTTTACCTTTTTCTTCCCTTTACTTTTCTTCCTTCTATTTGGTAAAACTAATTTTGTTAAATAACTTTATTTGATCTAAGATCTGAACTAATCATCTTCCTTCTATTTGTTTTGGGGAGTAATCACAATTTATTTTTAATTAGTATTGACAAACATATTCAACCACGTACTTCCTGCGTTTCAAAATAGTTGTTACACTTTTATTTTTCACGCATGTCAATACAAAATTTTGAGTTGTATTTGTAAAAACTACATAAGACGTAGCTATTTAAAAAATACATATTAAGACGAACCTAATAAGATCTCACATAACTATATCTTTATTCACGTATAAATCATAAACGATAGTAAAAGTAAATGAGTTTTTTACGGAGATATACCAGAGTAACATGGCATTTTGTAAGAATATATCTCACAAACTTTTTTTTGTGGGGATAAACCAACCTAAATTTAAGTTTTGTTAAAAGGTAAAAAAAAAAAAAATCTATTTTCAGCGAGAAAGTCAATTTTTTTTGCTTAATTACTCTTTGTATAGTGTGTGATATTCAATTGCTTCTATTACATTAATTTTTCTCCAAATTCTTCACAATCACTTTGTTGCTCACTCACGAGTGCCTACCAAGTCAAAGGCCGAAAATTTGACTTTTTCGTCAAAAATAATATCTTGGTACCTTTTAACAAGTTCCACGAAAAAATTTAGTGAAATATATTCCCTACAAAATGTCCTATCACCTTGATATATTCTCGCAAAAAACTCAAAGTAATACTCCTATGTGTGAATAATGGAAAATGTTCATATTTAATTTGAAATAGAGAAAGTATAAATAATGTAAAATGTCAAATTGGTAAATTTAACAAATCAAATAGAAAGAAGAAAAGGAAAGGTAAGAAGAACATTAGATCAGATCTTCTCATCAACTGATCAAAAACCCCCAATTACAATCTCAATCATCATAATTTGCCATTGTTGAATTTAGAGATCTTGAAAAAAAATGTCGTGTTTAGCTCTCTCTCTCCAACCCGTAAATGGGCCCGACATCTTGCTCCAAACCCGAGAATGGTTTCCTCCATCTCGCGCACTCGTCGCAGTTTCCGCCTTTCGAAACACCCGTCTCGCATTCTCTTCCGCCGCCGCCGCCGCATCTTCTCTCTCCTCCAAACACCACAACGACGACGTTTCCAGTGACCCCACAATCGTCGGCGATGACCCACTTGCTGCATCTAGTGGTCAGGTAATTGTGGGTGTTGAATCTCGTTATCGTGTTGTTTATCGTTTGGTAAATTCAATTTATGTTTTGGGTGTTACAACTGTTGATGATGATGATGATAATAGTACTAGTACTAATAATGTTTTTGAGTGTATTAGTATTGTTAATCAAGCTGTTAGTGTTGTGGTTACTGCTTGTAGAGGTGTTGATGTTACCCCAGAAAAATTGGGGAAGAAATATGCTGAGATTTATATGGCTCTAGATATTGTTTTGAGGGGTGTTAGTAATATTAGGTTAGCTGCTATGTTGGGTTCGATGCACGGTGAGAGTATTGCTAAGATGGTGCATTCTGCTATTGATACTGAGAATAAGGTTAGAGGGGCGGATAATTGGGCGTCGGCTGAAGGTTTGGCGGTGGAACATGAGGCGGGTGTTGAGTCGTTTTCGAGTTTGAGGTTTGAGTTGCCTAGTGAGACTCTTACGGCGGGTGATGAGGTGGCGGTTAGTATTGCTCCTGTGGGGGTGGGGGGTTTGAGTGAGCAGGATGGTGGGCAGAAGTTGGAGGATGATAAGGATGTGAAGGATCCGTTTGCGGCTAGTGATGCGATGAGTAAGCCGGAGGAGTCGTTGGCTGGGGAGTTTAAGAAGGATAAGGATGTGGGTTCTGATTTGAGTTTGGCGTTGGTGGGGCTTGAGGTGACTCCGTTGCCTCCTGCTGAGGCTGCTCAGCCTACTCGCATTGCGGTGGAAGGGTTTGAAGGGGATTATGGTGGGATTGAGTTTGGGAATGAGGAGGCTTCACTTAGAGAGACTTTTGAAGGGTTTAGTGACGCGTTTGGTGGTGGGTTGGATGTGTCTGAGTTTGTGGGTACTACGAAAGCTGTAAAGAGGGAGGGTCTTGGTGGGCTTGAGTTGTTACAGACTGGGCCTGATGGGGCTCCTGCTGCTGCCGCTGGTGCAGCAGGTACTCCACTTGAGAATTTATTGGTGCAGAAGACAGAGATGAAAGGCCCTGAGATGTATATTGTTGAGGAGATCAGTGCGGAGTTCAGGGAGTCTTTGCTTACTAGAGTAGGATTGATGGGTGTGATTTATTTGAAAACACTACCTCCAAAGACGGCAGGTGATAAAGAAACTGAATTCTCGTTCAGGATTGACGGTACAAATGCTGTTAAAAGAACTGTTGTGCAAAACTCTCGCGTTAGCAGCCTTGGCAATGGGATGTTTCATGTGCGAACACCAGCCTCTGAAGAGCCTTTACCTGTTCTTAAGTACAGTTTGATGCCTCAGATGACCCCCGTTCCTTTGCGAGTGAGGCTTGTTAAACGCCATGTTGGGACCTTACTCTCTGTCATGATACAGTATGTTTCGAACCCTGATTTGCTGGCTCCTCTTAGTGATGTAACATTTACTCTCAAACTACCAGTCGATCCTACACTACTGAAGGTCTCTCCTAAGGCTGTATTGAATAGATCTGAGAAAGAATTGAAATGGCACGTGCAAGAGATCCCATTGAAGGGTACTCCTGGGAAGCTTAAGGCGCGGATGCCAGTTGATATAAACGAAGAGGATACTGAAGAAGAAATTGATGTCGTATGTTATGTTAAGTTTTCTGTTAAAGGGGCTAAGACGCTCTCTGGTGTTTCACTTTGGCCTGCTTCCGAAGCTACAACAGAATTTTATGTGGTAGATCACAAGTTTGAAAGTGGAAATTACATGTGCAATTGACCTTTATGACCTGGTACGATCCTCACTGCCAGTTGATTGTATTCCCTCAATTCACTCCATAAATGGTTAGTCTTGTAAAAGGTTTTGTATTATTTGCCTGAATTAAAGCATGTAGCTGTTGATTTGTTATTTTTTTTACACTGATTTGGAAGGTGTGTGTGCTTGCGGCTGTGATATTGTTTTCTTTTCATTTTGTAATTGATGGTACTTATCATAGAGTTCACTGAAAATTCTTCTGTTGAAATTGTACATTGTATTCATCCAAGAAACATTTATTCTGAACTGTTGAGATTGAGCTGAATCACTTATTTTACTCATGTTGCAAATTAGCTTTCAAGATTCATTTTTCTTGATGAAGTGTGAACTAGATCAATTATTTTTCACATTTGTAACTACATTAGTACGACAAATTGTGGGAAAAGACTGTAACAAGATTAATGAATATATGAAACTCAACTTTTGTTAATGAAGATTCGATATGTACAGTTTGTTTCCTGTGCTAAGGGAAGAAATATTTTCTGCGGGAGTAGAATGAAGATCAGAGCAGACCAATTTAATGGAGTTCTCTTTGTTTTTTTGGTCTGTCGCATTATAATATGCGTGAGCAATGGTGATGTTTCATCAAATCCAAGAAGTTCATAACGTGATAAAGGTAAGGATTGATGGGTGGAAAAGGGAAATTTAGTTTCATCAAAAATCACATGACGAGAGATGGTGATTTTATTAGTAGCAAGATCAAGACACCTATACGGCTATACCCACGGTGGTTACGAGGATACCCCAAAAAGACACATTGTGTGAAGCAAGGGGCAAGTTTATTTTTAGCGGTAGTTGTGAGGTTGGAAAAACAAGGACAACCAAATATGCGGAGATGATCATAAGAGAGGATGATGAAAAATAATGCCTCAATCGGGGTTTTGTTCTTGAGAGTTTTGGTGGGCAAGATGTTGAGAAGATATGTAGTAGTCTCTAAAGCATAAACCTAATATATATAAGGATGGGGTGGAAGCATGGAATAGGAGTTTGCAGATTACATTGTTAATCATGTGAAGCATACGTTCAACTTTGCCATTTTAAGATAAGGTATGGGGACATGAATAGCTAAATATAATACCATGTTGCATCCAAATAATTTAAAAGGATCGATATCAAATTCCCGGCCATAATCACATTGAAAGGTTTTGATAGGGTGTTCAAATTGAGTCATAGCATTTTGAAAGTTGACAAAGACTTTGTACGTATATTTCAAATTTATATTTGAAAGATTAGTCCACACATACTCTGATATGGAAATAGTAATAATTATATAGAATTCTAGTTCTGTTAGGATTCTATGTAAATTAGGAATTTAATTTCAGTTTATTTTAATTAAGTGTTTAAGTCGATAAAGGAATCCTATTATATTTAGGAGTCTAATTCCTTATCAAAGTCTTATTAGGTATTTAATAGGCGTGTGATAGGTTTAATTAGGATAATTATTTATCTTGATCCTTAAGATAAAGATAATAATATTAGGTTTATCTTTTAAGCTTTACTAGTCAGAATAGGTTTAGGAAAACTTGTACTATATATATGAGTTTTCTACCATCAATAAGAAGAGAGAATGATTTTGAGTTTGAGTTAACTATTGTTTTAGGAGAGAATCCACAATCCTTGTTTTTACAAGTGAATCCAAAAACCCCCCAGTTGAACTGTGAGATGAAATACACCTGAGTTCTTCATATCCAATATATTTAGTTGAACCGTGAGCTGAAATACACCTGGGTTCATCATATCTTGTTACTTTATAAAATAAAACAACAAAAAAATACAAACTTTAATTGTCAAATCCACTAAACTACTTCAAGAGCCCAAACTTAGTGAAATCTTCAACAAGATTCACATCATACTCCGAGTTGGAGAAGTCCATAAATCAGCAAATGAATAATATGAAAAACACTATATGTAACAATATGAGAAGTGGCAAAAGGAACTCTAGCATATTTCCAATGGAGTAATTGTTACAAAATTTGGAGGTGGGCTCCTTATTATATTATATATAATTGTTACTCCTAATATAGCTTGAATTGGTTGCCATGTCTCAGACGATTGTGCCATGTTGTTTGGGGAAGGGTCGTGAGGGCGGTTGCAAGGCAAGTAGTTGGTGATGATGTGGTGACACTGTGATAGGATAAAGATTCCTCAAACTATTGCATCTCGTTAGCATATTATCGGAGAGTCATAACATTGTTAGCGATTTTTGTAGGGGTGATCTTGAAGAGAGAAAGTTAAAAATAAGTTAGAAAGTTGTCTTGAAGAGCTATGTTGATGTTGGTGCTATAATGAAAAGAAAACTTGACTTAAATCATTCATAAGGAAAAAAATTCCCATTAAAGCAAAACTATTTTTATTTTGTGCTACATGCAAAAATTATTGTAGAATACTCTACTATAATTTTATTTGCTTGCTAGAAGTGTAGAAGTTCACTTCATTTCCATCACCTCTTCTACTCTTCCTCTGCAATAAGATGGTTCAATATTTCTCTTTCCATAATCCTTTTATCATCGCTTTAAAAACAACAACAAAATTAGATAGAGAGAGCAAAACCCCACAATTTATAAACATGTCAATTAACCTAATTGAATTAAACCCATAATTTATAAACCTCTCAATTAAGCCAAGAAAATCAAACCCCAAATTTATTTCCTGCATCGAGGAAACTTCACACGCTAGTAATGTTTCAGTTGACAGAATAAACTTTTCTTTCTTTTCAAGAATCAGGTAAGCACTAAAATTATTTGCATTTTTCGTGTTCTTATACTCTTGTTCTGAGAAATGAGTGTGAAATTTCCAATCTTTCTTTTTATTTTTTGAAATTTTGCTAAGCTTGATTCTAATGAAGAAAGATGGATTTATAATAGAGGTGATCATGGGCCGGGTCGCGGCCAAAAAAATTTTGCCCATTGGTCGGGCCGGGCCTAAATTCGGGCCGAATTTTTGTGTCCAAAGCCCGCTATTTCGGGCCGGGCTTAGCGGGCTTTTGCGGGCCAAAAAATAGACTAAACAGTCGTTTTTAGCTTGCCCAAAGCCCGCCCAAAGACCAAAAAAACGACCGGGCCGGGCCGGGCCGCGGGCCGAAAAATTCTGCCCAAAATCCGGCCCAAAAACGGGCCGGGCCAAAATGATCACCTCTAATTTATAATCTGATGATAGAAAAACATGAACCCAATAAATCTCAATTGATACTCAATCTCATACAATATCTTTGTGCAATTCTTTTAAGTGAAAGTATTGGGTTAGACCGTCTGACCCAATACTTTCCGTCGGACGGGCTAAGCAATCGCAAGAAAGAAGACGAAGAAGATGCAAGGACTTCACCATCAACAGTAGCAACTCGCATCTCTTATCTCCGTTGCTCTCGCCAAATATGACTCTTCATCTTCTTCTTCAATCACCACCTCTTCTTCCTCCATTCACACTGTCGCCACGTTATCATCTTCCTCAATGAGTCAAGAATCGGACGAGTCAAATCGTCTTTCTGCCCATTAACTGATATGATTTTCCAATTTCATTCGAATCGTCTTCTTCCTTACGGTTGCTCAGTCCGTCCGAAAGAAATTGGTGTGTTTTTTTTGCAATTTTTGGAAGGATGAGAGAGAGAATGAGTAATCATAAGAAGATAATGCTTTCCTTCCTGTGATATGATTTTTCTTTCATTTGGTCTTCTGTGTTCTTTCAGTTGGTGTATAAATTCTTTCAGCTTGTGTTGTTATCATGTCATTTGGTCTTCTGTGTTCTTTTAGTTTGTGTGTAAATTCTTTCAACTTGTGTTGTTTTTCTTTCATTTGGTCTTCTGAATAAAAATTGAAATCAATTGAAAAAAATTTGAAACCAACTGAAAAAAATTTGAAACCAACTGAAAGTCGTTCGACCAAATATTATGATCAGACGCGTCTGACGCAATACCTTCTCCTCTTTTAATTGACTTCTATTTAGATCCTTAATTTGTTGTTTTATTATCAAAATTATGACTTGTGTTTTTGTTTTTTTGTAATCGTGATCTTCCATGTACTTTCCACTGCTAGAATTGCTACATTTTCTTCAACTTCGGTTGTCTAATTGTAAGCATTACGGAGGCTCTGTACAACGACTATCAATAAATGGAGCCCTAATCGGTGAACATGAACTATTATTTAATAACAACTAATTTTTAGGCTTGCCCAGGTAATTATAATGTTCATAAATATAACACCAAATATTACTTGGTTTACTAGTTAAAGCGTTAGTGTATAAGCTTTATGGATTAAATTTTATAAGATGCATTTTCTATTTTTTTTATTATATGCCAACAATACAACAATTACAACAATACTAGTTAAAGCGTTAGTGTATAAGCCTATTCTGAAGCTACGCTTGAAGAAAAGTGGGCTAGGATTATGATTTGTAAAGAGTTTTCTTAAAAGAGAGATTTTTTTTTTTCGATGTAGATAGTGATACAAGGAATTTTAACACTAACAAAAATATGCAACAATTAGACATTTAACTCAAAAAATTCTTTTCTTGTGTATTGACAATCTAACCAAATTAAAAACATAGCCCATATATAGTATACCTACTTCATTTGCTGCAATAAATACATAGGAATTTTTACTCCCTTTGTGAAGTAGACTCTAGAAAACAGACAATTTCCTCATCATACTTACCACTTGCCACCACAAAAAAAATTGTCATTATAATTGAAAGTACTGTGTATCCCCTACGTCAGCATCATCACTTTGTTTTTTCGACAGGACGTCAGCATCAACATATCGTTAAATCTTTAATCTGGTTCGTAATTTAAATTGTTCTTTATTAAAGAGATAGCGAAAGAGAGAGAAAGCCATTATCTATTTATGTCAACCAACGCATCCCCCGTGATGATCATTCAATCTCACGTCGTCGTTCTACATGCACATACAATAACCATTAAATTAAAGGCAAGATGAAGTATGTATAGGAATTATACTATGTTTTCTAATACTCTCTTCGTCTTTCTTTATACTTATTCTTGTGCAACTCTTACTCTTGTTTGAAGATTTGAATTTTCGACGTTTTCCCACTAATCTATAAAACAACTAGCTTCTATACACACGATACGTGCGACAATAATTTTTTTGATCGGACTTTCGTATTTTTTGATAACTAACTTTATGTACGTGTAATAATATATGTGCGGCGAAAATTTTTTATAATGATGTAAATTGACAACTGTTTTTCAATATGTAAACAAAGTATGCACTTACAATTAATATCTCGATCATTTTAAAAAATGAACATAAGAATACCTTGTATTTTAATTTGTTAAGTTTGAATTTTACTTTTTTTATTTCATAATTCTTACAACACTTATTCATTGAAGATCAAATTTTATAAACTTTGATCATGAATTTTCACCATTATATATATAGAAGAAGTCGAACAATGCAATTGTTATAGTGTTCATTAGTGTTTATTAATTAAATTTTTTGAAATGGGCTTTTCACTATATATCTTCGAGTTTTTAGAAAATTCATCGTATATTCTCAATCTCTTGAGAACACACCATATACCCTTAAGTTTTGCATGAATACATCTATTACCGTTCGTCAACTGGAAAAAAGTAAAATTACATTGCAACAAGATTTGAACACGTGACCTCTTGCAGTTTTACATGACGTAATGATGTCCACATTATTATATATATATTTGTACCTTTTAAATGTTGAGTTTTCCTTAATATATTTTAATGGAAATGAGAAAAAATGCATATCAAATTTGTAAAACAGTACCAATCTAAAGCAACATCCGGATCCAAATACTAGTTATATATTATAATATAAATGAGTAATGACTAGCTAGTTCCTCATTTTGACAAACTAGTTGTTGCCTCTTTCTTTCCTCTCTCTATATTAAATGCAACACCTTTGATAGAATTCTAGAAGTTCTTAGCCTCATTTGTGATATTTTTGCTTTGCCCATCAATTCAAATGACTCAAAACAATCTCCTCACCCTATCAATATATCAGCATAAATAAGAGCCACAAATAAATTATGCACATGTAAGAGAAGATTTTCTATCTAGATACTACAACATAATTGGTCTTTTAATTTGTAGCACTTAACTTATACCCATTAGATATTGATTACAGCTTACAACAAGCACATTGCATCCGTGATAAACTATATTTAAGCCTTAAGGGTAGCCAGTTGCACTTGATTTATGGCCATTAGATTTTATATAGACTTTCTCTTCCTTTAAAATTGTCACATGTATTTTTTTTTAAAATTTCAATATACTGACAATTAACTTTAGCTTAGTAGATCCTAATTTTTTTAGACCTCCACTGGGATCGATGAATAGCCCTGCCAGATGGACAACTCTCGCATGTTTAATAGATCATAATGTTTAGATAGTTTTTGCTGGACCATATTCTACCATAGTGCACCACTACTATGACTTATGAATATGATAACTCATGTTTTTTAACTTTGTAGTAGTATGAGTTATAATAACTTGAATAATAATCAATATCAACAAAGAAATTAATACTAGTTACACCTCAAACTTTTACACCTCAAACTTTATAAGCAATAATTAATTAACTTCTTGTAGTTGTAGTAACTTAAACTCCTAAATTAATCAACATAAACATCATAAAAAAGGCAAAAAAAAAAAGCTACTTTTACCAAGTGATGAAAATAATACTTCACAATGAATAATAAACATAATAATTGCCTTAAATTTAGCATGATCTTACAAAACCTCCACTATCCACCACTACTATACACTACCTTCTTCCTCACACTTGTTACACTCAAACACACTCTCATCATGCTTCTAATTTCCATTTTTATTTTCACTTTAAAAACAAAATTCTCACACCAAGGAATTACGAAAAGGTGCCTTGTTCGACACGTCAACGGTAGCATGACTTTTGCAGCTCAATACACTGAGTAATCTCCATGAAGCAGAAGAAGAACAAGAATTATTCCGATCATCGGAAAATAATCTCCGGCGAAATTGCCGGTTTCTGATGTCTTTAAGCTCCATTTCCGCCGGAATTTTTACCGGTAAACCGAAAGCAATCAAATACCACGGCAATTTCGCCGGAATTATTTTCTCTGAATTATTATTATTATTATTATCGATGTATCCGCTGTTATTTTTCGACGGATTACTGTTATGACGAAGTTTCTTCTTCTCATTCTTCTGTTTATGTTTCCGGTGAAGTTTCCGGTAATTCAACGATCGACTCGGTCGAATCGCAGGAGGCGACGACGACTCAGTGAGTTGAGAGCGAGTCAAGCGAGCTGCGACGGAGGAGAGAGAAAGAGAGCGACGAGGTGGAGGAGGAGTAAAAGGAAGTAATCTACCATGGAAGATGACGTCATCGGCGGAAGAAGTGATGAGGTCATCGTCATGGTTGATGAGGAACTCGAAGAAGAAATCGGAGGTAGGATCGGAACATGATGAAGATGATGATCGACGACGACTGTGATTGATTTTGGCGGATTGTTGTTGACGAAGTGGAGGATGAGAATCATCAGCAGATGTTAATGGAAGATCACGCAGAGAAAGAGATTCAAGGTGTTGATGATCATCATCTTGAAGAAGATGAAGATGATGATCTTCATGGAGTTGAGATGGTTTTGGGATGAAGGGAGAATTTATGGTGGTTTGCATTTTTGTTGTTGTGACTTGTGAGAGGGAGTTTTAACTCTTTTAAGAGTGGGGGGAAATGGTATTTATAGTAGGGGGAAAGAGGGATAAAATTTTGGAGTTTTTTGGAAAATAAAAGATGGAGTGAATTTAAAGAGTAGTTGATGTAGGAGAATGATTTCTTTGTCCTTATATCATCTAGAAGCGTGAGAAAAGAAGTGGGAGTATTTATGTAGAGAAAAAAAGAGGTGGGGAGTTTTTTAATTGGTAAGGAGAAGTGTTTTATTGGATTGTAGGTTGTATATGGTAATTCGGCCGACTTTGTTATATATGTAATTTAAGACGGTTTAGACGTTGGTATTTTTAGTGTCATTATTGTGTTAACCTTGGTATGAAAGTTATGCATGAACTTAATGCTCATAACATCCCTCTAGACTTAGTTGTTATTGAAGCTCCATTTACAAATTGAATAAATTTCATTTTTAGTTTAGGCTATGTTCAGTTCACCTTATTTTTGCTTATTTCAGATCTAATCAGATCAGATCAGATCAGATCAGAAAAAATAAGTTCAGATCAGATCAGATCAGATCAGATCAGATCAGATCAGATCAGATCAGATCAGATCAGATCAGACCAGATCAGATCAGATCAGATAGTTCAGATATATAGCTTATATTTAAAAACTCATTATTATTAAATATCTTTCACTACATATTAATAAAAATTATAATAATTGAATATTAATAAAGTACTCATTGAGACGAATCAAACAAGACCCCACATGACTATATTTTTTCTTATATATTGAGAAAAATCTAAAAGATTATCTCTAATTGTGAATAGTGTCAAGATTCTAAGTGAGAAAGATAAAAAAATACAAAGGGAGTATTATTATTTACTAGTACATTTGTTCAAAAGAATTATTATTGTTGTTGTTGTTGTACTTATTAATTATTAATATTGGTAATTATTATTAATCTTGTTGTTACCATTATAAATGTCATTGTTATTATTATATTAAGTTATTTTGTTGTTATTAAATAATAGAAAATTAAAAGCCACGTGTTAAGAACATAAGATTGACGCAAAAATAAGAAATATATAAAATATGATATCTCAAATTCATGACAACGAAACTACTAAGTTCGGATTACATTTCAAAATAAGCTAAGTGTGAGATACAAATTATAAATTTAGATTCGGTATACCTCTTCCTACCGAATTCCAAATCTCTCTAGCTATTTGAAGTTGCACGATATTTATTTATTTTTTGCTCAAGTCATAGTTGTTTGTATATCTTATCTATTTTATATGGAAAAAAAGAGTTGAGTTTGCCGACTTCTCAAGTGTGAAACTTTTTTTAAGGGAAAGTGTGAAACATTGTATAAGTGCTCTTATAAAATATATGACTTGAGTTATATAATTATTTTTAGTAATAATAATAATTATGATTATAATTATTATTGTTGTGCTTATAATAATGATAATAATAATAATTATTATTAATAATAAAAGTTGTAATAGAAATAAAATGATAATAATAGTAATACTATAAAGAAGATCTTATAATGTATTGCATAATAATGATTTACAAAGTAATAATATAATAGTAATAATATATTTTACATAAGATAAGATCTTGTAAATCAGATCAGTTCAGATCAGATCAGATCAGTTCAGATCAGATCAGATCAGATCAGAAAAAATAAGTTCAGATCAGATCAGATCAGAAAAAATAAGTTCAGATCAGATCAGATCAGATAAGTTCAGATCAGAAAATTTCAGGTGAACTGAACATAGCCTTAGTGCGTGTATACGAGTTGATGGGAAAAGGTAAGGGAATTACACCCCCACCCTACCCCCAAGGCTAAAGTGCCTATAATCGAGTTTGATTTCACAACTCAAGATTATATTATGAGGTACAAACTTTGCTACTAGATTACTAAATACTACCCCTTCCATCTTTTATTCATTTACCCACTTTGACTTATAACACTATTTATCATTGTTACTTTGACAATTATTTATGCTTTATAGGTAAGGAAAAAGATAATCATGCAGAATATCGTTTGATTTGTCTCAATATGTAGTTTGAGAATATCAATTTTTTATAATTTTTACAAATACATAATTAAATATTATTACTCAAAGTTTTACATTGATAAATATGGAAAGTCAAAACGGGTAGCTAATAAAGGACAGATTTCGTAAAAGATTTAAAAAAAGTTGAAATTGGATTTACTGATATATAATGTACTATAGGACAAGAGATTAATTAGTACTCCCTCCGTTTTTTTTTAGATGTAACATGTTGACTTTGGACACTATTCATCCAATACACTTTGACCATTAATTGTTATTTATACATAAGAAAAAATATAGTCATGTGTGATCTTGTTTGATTCGTCACGGTATACACTTTACAAATATATATTTTTTATAATTTTTACTTTTATACAACTAGAAATATTATCGGTCAAAGTTGTGTCTCGACAAATGTGAAAAGTCCAATGTTACATCTAAAAAAACGGAGGGAGTATAACTGTATAAGGTATGATAATTAATGCATTCTTTGAAATAATTGGTAATCATTTTAATGGTAAAAATGGTACTATTATCTATTAGTCCAGGCCCAGGGATGACTAGCGTCATGCAAACATTTTTTCCAAATAATAAGTCTTAGGCTTTGATTAAAAATGTTTTATCTATTAAATATTGAGCGACTTTTTCTAAAAAAAAAAAGAAAAAAATTGTATATCATGTAAATGTTTGCCTTTTCAAAAACCAAACTTAATAAGCTTTGACCCCGAAGGTCTAGTTATATATGAGAAAAATAATAATATACTCCCTCTGTTTCATTTTAATTTACACACTTTTAACATGTGACCTACAGTTCACAACATCTCAATTTTAACTACTAAATCAAGACATCCTTAATGTAATGTATAAATAATATAGAAGTACTTAATCATAAACTTTAGGCATAATTATAGCATATATGGTCCAAATTAAGCCCGCAAATAGACTAAATTCTTGCACATATGCTTTCATAGATTTAGAAAGAACTAGACTCATACTCAAATAACTAGGTGTTTGGATCCTCTAGAGTTGTAAAATAACTCTACAACATAGAGTTTGAGCAATATCAACCATTGAATTAAAAATCAATGGCTCATATATTCTCTTTTCAAAAATCTCCTATTTTATCTCATCAAAATCCACCCTTAAATCTTTCCCTTCCATCAATATGAATCCTTGATTTTAAAATGTATGGCTCAGATACAACTCTACCTTGTAGAGTTTTACTAAAACTCTATAGGATCCGAACTCAATAACTAGAGGCAAATACATAATACTTAAAACTGTCTCGAGTGCACAAGATTTTAGATTTACCTCAAAAATAAATATTGTGTGTTTAATTTTAATACTTCATAGTTCATATTACATTATTTGTTATATTACAAAGAAACATTGAAAGGGGACCAAATTTCAGATACCATATGTCTAATTTCTGCTACTCCCTCTGTTTCAAAATATAAGTCATTTACGCTTTACGAAAATTTGCTTTGACCACAAATATCTCTCAAATACGATAAGTAAAAATTGTAAAAATTATACCGTTGGATTCGTCTTGAAAAATACTATAATAATATTATTTTTTAAAATTTTATATCAACATAAATTGAGAGTAATTAATGGTCAAAGTTCGACCTCGAATATCGTGCGTGTCTTATATTGTGAAACGGAGGGAGTAGTTTGTTATAAGGTTTGGGAAACCGTGGTAATAACTAATAAGTAGGGGAGGTTTTGGGAAGAATGTAATAAGTTAAGGTATTACTTAGGCCTGTTCTCCCTCAATTTATTTTTAGTTCAGTTCAATTAAGTATAATTTTATTTAGTTTAGTTCAATTCAGTTCTTGACATTTTCTTATTTTCACATATCACTATTCATTTCAATTCGGTTCGATTCGATTTAATTTAGGTGTTTTATGCCGAAGATAATAGTCCCTTAAACTAATAAAGAATCTTGAATATTGTCGGTCAAATAGTAGTGGACGTTCTTTAAAAAAGAAAAAAAGAAGAAGTAGTGGACGTAAGATAATAGAGTTCTCCTTCGACACATTAAAGAGACGTCCACATACTTGTCAAACTAGTAACTATTTATGGCAATACCATTTTGCCATAGGATTTCTTGGTCTCTGCCTTGTTGGGCTTTACTTGAAAATTCTGGAGATTTCTGAATTAGACTGATGAAAGGCCCATTATTCACCACGCTCGTTATCTCTTAAACGTCCAAATTGAACGCAAATTATTAATTTAGGCAGTTTAATTTTAACATAATATTACACAAATATAAACTTATTTCTTCTAACAAATTCATTTTAAAAGATGATGTCCTCTTACGAAAGCAACTACAAGTTAAATTATATTTCCACCGCTTCATATACTAGGACGAATCAAATTTGTCTCTTCTACTGGTCATTTATGGGGGTCGATCTTATCGAATGTGATGCTAATACTGTGATGCTATCACTTACTACTTGTATAAGTATACATATGTGACACTAATATGATTGGTGTTTGAAGTAGCAAATAGTGCAAGCCAGAAGGGGAAAAAAAACTTTGCGAAGTTTATGCTTTCTATTAAAAATAAAAACATTATTAATATTAATATATATATATATATATATTATATAATATATAATATATATATATATATATATATATATATATATATTATTAAAACGTGTGAGTATAATCAGTATATATGTCACTCATGTAACATCTTCCAATAGCATTTTGTCCACATCATTTTCATATACATATTTTATAATCCAAACTTTGTTAATGTGAAGTTTAGAACTTGCAGCCTAAGTTCTAGAGAAAGAGATCTTACCATCTCTCTAAGACACTCTTTTATTATTATTATTATTAATTGACATTAGTGATAATATCATTGGTTTTAATGAAAATCAAGAGTTAAAATACAATATTTTGAATATGTAAAAATGACTTGTAATAAAGTGATCCTCAATAATATGACAAGTATATTTGATTTTCCATGTTATTCTAAAAACATATAAATTATTTGCAACATATATAAAAAAGTCAAAGTTCTTTAAGATTGATATTTTTTGAAGGGGAGTTTGATCACTTAAATAGTAGTAGTAACTAGTAGTAAATAAGTAAATTAAATGAGCGAATGGAGTCAATTTTTAAATTGACTTGTTTTTTTTTTAAGAATACACTACTTTTTATATGCATGCTATGTGTGTGAAATCGAATGACGAGTAGTAACTATTTTGTAATCTGTTATATCAATTTTTTCAGTTTTCTTTTTATTTTTAAATTAACAGAGCGATAGGAGTTGTAATTTTCCTTTTTAGTTATATATCGGTCAAAAAAATAGATACTTCCTTCGTTTCTTTTTAAATGTAACAAATGAACATTTTATATCTCTCAAATAATATCCCTTTGTTGCATTTAAAATGAAATAAAGGAAGTACTTTTAAAGTTTGCACAAGTTTCGATATATATAATAGAGATTCATGTTAGAGCTGATCATTTTGGCCCGACCCGTTTTTGGACAGATTTTTTTGGCCCTCGGTGGCCCGAATTTTTTTTGACTTTGGGCAAGCCAAAAATGACTTTTTAATCTATTTTTGGCTCGTAAAAGCCCGCTAATTTAGGCACGAAATAGCGGGCTTTGGGCTCAAAAATTCGACCCGAATTTAGGCTCGGCCTGACCAATGAAATTTTTTTTGCCGCGACCAGCCCGAACCCAAACCAGCCCGACCCATAATCACCTCTAATTCATGCTATGCTAAACCCACAAAAAGCATATTTAGAAGACAGAAATAGTCTCTGATGCTCAATTGGACCATGATAGTATAATTCTTCATCTTTTCACAATTCACAGCATCAACTGGCCCTACAACACCCGATTCTGATTCGTTAATTCTCCAGATTTATGCTTATAATTCTTGAAATAGAATAGAACACCTAGAAAGAAAAAAAAGATATAAACAGGGAAAAATTAGTATTCGTTAGTTTGCCCAGAAAACTGAAAAGTGCAATCTTTGGTGAAGTAGTAGAGTGTAAGGTCTAGCATTATTTGCTATAGCACACATCAACAATGGCGGATTCCATATCTTCAATTCCAACAAAACCCACAATTACTCATGTATTATTCGATATGGATGGTCTTTTACTAGGTAACATTTGTATTTTAATCTTCTTTACTTCTTATTATGGATGCATTTATTGGGTTTTTAAAAAAAAATTGAATTCTTGCTGTGAAATGTGTGATTTTGATTGGTTTGATTGCTAAGCCAGTAAGAACATTTCTGGGTAAAAATGGAACAAAGGAACTGTAGTGAGAAATTAGAATTTTTTTTTTGGAAATTGGAAAAAGAGATCTTATTGTGACAAAGTGTTGTAACTATTTACAGTAATTGAGTACTGTAAATTTTTTTTACAACATTTCTGAAAATATATGAAATAAATGTGTTGTTTTGCTTGTTAAGTTACTTAATGATGAATTGGTTTTGATGGGGAAAAGTGATTGTGACTTGTAGATGAACTTGATTCTAATGGAGTGTGTGAATAATTTGTTGTAGGCTTGTAGCTTAAATTTAGTTTGAGGTAGCCTGAAAATGGTTGAAATTCATAGCTCTATCTAGATTATTTGGACATCGAAACGAGTTTTTCGAAGCTTTCATGTCTTTGGGCTGGTAGTTGCTTTGGTGAATGAAAGATATACACATTCTATGATCATCAAAGGCAACTGTCTTGAATGGCATTTGTTACATGAAATTCTTATACCGATTGATTTAAGTGCACGTTAGATGAGACTTAGATCCTCAATAGATTGAATGCATTCAACTCTTGCTGTAGAATCTCGTAATATCACAGTTGTGTAGAGTTGGATATCAAAACTCTTTTCTTTGCTTCATCACATATGGCAAATGGGATATGGTTCATTAGTGAGTTTGTCATTGTTATGTTACTAAGGCTGAACTGAGCTGTTTTTCCAATCTTGTAAGTTTCTTCTGCAATTGTGGCAGTATGTCTTGTGAATTCCTCGTCATGGGATTCTTAACTTGCTTAATTCATATTTTTATTGCATTCTTTTTCTGTGTGAGTGCCTCTCTTTCTTCGCTGGAGTGCCTTTTGCTGTATGGGATTTCTGTCATCTGCACTTGTTATCAACTTTAACACGAAATTGAAGAGATAAGAGTTCTATAGTGCAAAGGTTGAATTCGAGATTTCCACCAAAGTCATTGAAGAAAGTCCATGTAATTGAAGCTTGGATGATTTAACTGACAGCATATACAATGTCTCCCTTTTCTGGTTTACAACTTACACTTCATTCAATATTTTCCCATCGAGTCCCCTTTCTGCTATGTAAGTGACATTGAATTCCACTTTTGAGATGCTCAGTTTGTCTGGAGATCAATGCAATGATCCTATCTTTATCCCTATCCATTATCTGTCCATTCGTCCACGTACTGATGCAAGACACAGGATTGTAAATTTTGGAGAATATTTCCAAGAATCACAGCTGTCTGAAGAGATTCCATCTTAGAGCAGGGAGCCCTTGCAGTGGCTACTCATAGTTTCTTAGGGTGTCCACTCTCCTTCTGATCAAACCAGAAGTAGTTGCTTCTTCTCATTCTCTCTCTCTTACAGGAAAGAAAGATCTTGATATCTGAGTACAAGGTCAATAAAAGACTGTTTTCTTGCTACAGGTCACTTCATATACTTCATTATTCTCGGTGTTGGTGTTGAACTCTTCATCTTCCACATTGGCTACTTTTTCCGAAAACAACACATTGAATTTCCAAGAATCACAGGCTGATCTCCCTCTCTGTTATGGTGAGTAGTTGAGGCTGTTCCTGGGTTACCTGGTGTTTGGAAAAAAGATGGTTGATCCTTTCTCTCTTTTGTCATGAACTCATGATCATCAATAGAGCTAAATGTATCACTGTAGATTGGTGTTCATGTGATCTTACAATGTCCAATTCTTTCCTGAGGCAAGTCCTCCCAACTATTTCTATAGAGAATATCCCTTTCTTTTCTATCCTGCTACATTGTGCTGACTAGCCAGAACTCCTATTACTATGTGCTATAACAATGTGGGAGCATACGAACCATGCTTTAGCACCATATGTGTGTGTGTGTGCACGTGCGCGCGTGTGTGTAAGTGTGCACGTGTGTGCGTGTGTGTGTATGTCCTAAAATTGCCATGTATTTGCGTTTATAAAACAAGGAACGATTCTAATATAATGCTATGCTATTATTCGGGATCTACCTCAAGTATCTATGTTTGGTCTTCGACACTCCGACATGGGTATGGAAATTTTGAAGTTTCATTTTGGGCAAAACAAGAAAAATGTTCGTAATATGCTGAGCCAAACATTTGGACATGTACTTGTGACTTATTATTTCTTGAGTAGTAACACAGATGCTATGCGTGAAGCTATAATATGCTGATATCCCCTGCAGATACTGAGAAGTTTTACACTGAAGTTCAAGAACAAATACTGGCTAGATACAATAAAACCTTCGATTGGTCTCTCAAAGCAAAAATGATGGGGAGAAAAGCCATTGAAGCTGCTAGAATCTTTGTGGAAGAGACTGGAATTAGTGACTCTCTTTCAGCTGAGGACTTCCTTGTAGAAAGGGAGGCAATGCTGCAGAGCTTGTTTCCGACAAGTGAGCTAATGCCAGGTATGCTTCCCCATATACTATATTTTATTTTTTGTAATTTTTCTTCTCTTCTTCAAAACATTGACCATTCTCTTGTATCCTCTCAAAGTTTTTTCATCCATGCAACTATGCAAGTATAGCTGAGTCCTTCGTCTTTGGGGGAAACGAACTACATTATTGCAGAAACTGCAGAGCAAAACGAGGTTCTAGTGCTACTGAATTGGGGGGGGGGGGGGGTTATTTATTTGATGATTTCTGTATGTGTCGGAAAATTGCCTACAGAGTTTCTCTAAGAGATTTACAGATGAAGCGGTAATAGGCTTGTTCTTCTGTATGGTAACTTAAACTGCAGGTCCATGATGTAGGTTTTAGTGTATATCTTCTCTCCATAATCAAGGGCGCTAGTGAGTACATATGTAGATGTCAATCAGCTGTACTTCTCCATAATTTGCTTGCATAAGAAAAGTAGGCAGGACTAATCCATCTGGAGATTTTGTCTGATTGCAATACCGAGAATCTGAGATTGTTTATGGAACAATATTTCCCTCTCACCTTAAAACAAAAACTGAAGCTGTTGAACTATCCAACTCTTTGTTTTTTCCCCATTCTCCTTTTCTCTTGCCGTTGGCCTGTTTCCCTTTCTTTTATGAACCTAATAGATTGATTTCATGTGTTGGATACAGGAGCCAGCAGGTTGATCAAACATTTGCATGCACATGGAGTACCAATCTGCGTAGCGACTGGGTAAACTTCTTTTGTTGACCTTTTTTTCTGTGTTTTTGTGCTTGGGGATCAGATAATAACGTAGTATCAGGGGATCACTTGTCGAGAACTTTTTGTCTTGTGGTTTGAATAATATAGTGTTGGTTTCTTGGACTTTTCTGAAACTTCTGATAGATATTGTACATAGTTTTGATTGGACCTCCTTGTACCTTTACCAATAGCTGGAGGAGTAATTGTTGAATGAAGATAACATCAACTTCTGATAATTTATATGTTGATCAATTCTGTGTAATTGTAGCTCACATAAACGGCATTTTATGCTGAAGACTCAAAGACATGGAGAATTATTTGCTTTAATGCATCATATTGTTCTTGGAGATGACCCAGAAGTTAAGCAAGGAAAACCATCTCCTGATGGATTTCTAGCAGCTGCCAGAAGATTTGAGGTGAATATATGATATATCTTATCAAATGTCTTGAGCCCATCCTTTGATTTAACAAACAATTAACCCCTTGTGAGCAGGATGGACCTGTAGATCCAAAAAAATGTCTTGTATTTGAAGATGCACCATCAGGAGTTCAAGCTGGTAAAAATGCTGGAATGTAAGTGTGCTTCTACCTCTGAATATTAACTGCAAAGTCATATCTGCTAAATAGTTAGCAACACAGAATATATTGTGCTTACAATGAGATGCACAATAAAGCTAGCAAAGGCGTGAAAACTCTCCATGCTGATATTCCTAGACATGATGGTAAGGCGCTTGATGATGCCAAATCTTTATCGGCTGTTAAGTGACGTTTATAATTTTCTTGCAATCCTAGCTAACTTAGTAAGAAACTAGGAATGGCAATGGATTGGGTCTAGTAAGACATGGAACCAGACTTGGTTTTTCAAAGTGGACCTAGACCTAGGTCTGAAAAATTTCAGACCCTTACCCATATCCACCATGTCTGGTAGGTTCACGGTAGAAAGTTTATTTCATAAGGCTGGATAATCTTCGCAATTTATAATATTCCTTTCATAAAATTGCAAGCTACTTCACCGTGTCATCTAGTCCTGAAAGAGTTTATTTCTTATGTAGAGGGACGAGGCCCTTTGAACCTGCATACTTGGGATCTATGTGTATTCTTTTACTGTCTTTCTGACTGAATCAGCTTGCAGGTCTGTGGTTATGGTTCCTGACCCAAGGCTGGACAGCTCTTTTCACGGAGTTGCTGATCAAGTTCTGGAATCCTTAATGAACTTCAATCCTGCTGAGTGGGGCTTGCCTCCTTTCGAATGCTAAGCTTAACAATCAATGTCGATCATTGATGTTACCCCACATTTAATCTCTGCACAAGCTGTAGGAATGGCATATACTGATGCTAATTGGAGTTCAGGATATATAGACCAGTTTCAGCTGGTGTTAATATCTTTAGCTTTCATTTGCGATTTTCTTACTAAATACTATTATAAAAACTATTTCCAGGGATATTTGTCTCCATAATTTATGGAAGGTTGAAATTTGGACAGATGATCTGCTGATCTACACTTTATTTGCCAGTTTCCAACACATTGGATGACTCCAAGATTGCTCCTTTTTATGTTTTGTAAGCAGTAATAAACATATTTTACCTGAGGGTGTAGTTCTCAAAATTCACTGATTTTGAGCAGAGATGTCAACTTTTATTATTTGTCCTACCTATAGTAAATTAAACATAATATTCTAAGCATTTATAAGAAACATCTGTAGTTCTTCTGAAGTACTCCCTCTGTTTTTTTTATCATTCTCACTTTCCTGTGCGCGTCTTCCAATGCACGTTTTAAAACTTAAATATCTTTCATTATATATTAGTAAAAATTATGACGATTGAATATTAATAAAGTAGTAATTGATACGAATCAAACAAGATCCCACATAACTATGTTTTTTCTTATAAATTGAGAGCATTTGAGAAGATTCTCTCTAAGCATGAATAGTGTCAAGATTCCAAGTGAGAAAGATAAAAAAAAAACAGAGGGAGTATTGTCTTATCATATTTGGGAAAGGTAATTATAAACTTTCTATGTTTTTCTTTGGTGAAAGATGGAATCTCAAAGTTAATAAAACTCTAATTATCTACATTTCTGGGATACTTTGACAAATTTTTGATAGTGCAGAGTAGCAACATTAAACTGGATCTCATCTTTCTAGTATTTTGAGACATGATCAAATAGACTAGTACCCAGTAATCTGATCTAATTATAAGATTCTTCGTAGAAATTCTTTCATCAAACACCTCATCTTTTGTGTGACAACATGTCACACACTCAAATGATGGTACGACATTAAGAGGCACACACTCAAATGATGGTACGACATTAAGAGTAATCCTTAGCTTCTATATGCATTTTCTGTATCCCCGATTGTTTGTGTCGTATTACACCAGATATACATTAACAATAATTTCATTACATACAACATTAATATAAACTCTTACTAATAAGCTCATATATGCATCATCAGTAAGTAGTAACCTCATGTACGCTAATCATTAACCTTTATAGCACTGTATATGCCACTATCAACTAATGGTGTACCGCATCGCATATAAGAATTTGTAATCATCATTATACCAATATGATTTAACTAATTAACCCATATATTACTTGAATATGTTTAATGTTTGAACAATATCAACCAAATTGAATCTGGCGACCTCTAAGTTTTACTATAAGACTGTTTCATTGATTTCATAGAGTAGGCCACATTTTTTAGTGTGAAAGGTTGAAGCAACTAGAATTAGCCATAGGAGTAGATGACAAAACTTAAAGAATGTGATGTATATGTGGGAATATTTTAGCTATAATATAGAGATGTAAGTCTCCATCTAATGATAATGTTAATCATGGAAGTTAGAAAGTGGTAGTAGAAAAGTGGGGTGATTCTTCTGTGAGAAAATAAAGTAGTATAATCAACAAACTACATTAAATTATATTCTTAAGTATTGATTATATGTATGACTAATCATTTTTAAAGAAGGTGGAATGACCTCTGCTACAATTGTTATCCCCAGTTGGTAATATAGAATCTTGTGGTACAAGGTCTTCCAACCATGAACCAGCTTCTCCCTATTAAACAAATAGATAAAATATATATAATATTAACAACTTGAAATAGGAAAAAATCTTTAAAATTTGTAAACTAATTTGCAGATCTAGATTTTGATTAATTAATAAGAAGCATAAATCATACTATTAATTATCGTCAGATTTCGTAGTTTGTTTTGTACATTGCGTGATTAATAGGATCATATAAAGTTCGAAACAAATATCTATCATCAAAATGTCATTTCACAATGAAAAAGTTTTAAGGGTGAGATTGTATTCGAAATACATTTTTTTAAAGATATGGTTAACCATCCTATCCCCTACAGATTATGAATACATTTTAATTTATAAGAGTACGAAAGACATTATACTTGAATAAAAAAAACCATTGATGAAATAGTTTGAAAGAGCAAGCTTTTGCTGAAATGAGAACAAGTTACATGACATTTTTTTCTTAGCTAAATTAAACAATGTTTGAGCTAAGGAGGATTGACATATTTTTAAAATATTTTCATAAAAATAGGAATAAATCCAAACGAAAAGTAAAAAATTGCACTAATAGTAATATTGTCAGAGTGACTTCAAAAAATAGTTGTAGTAATAGTAAAAATTAGTGGTAATGATAATATTAATAATTAAGATAATAATAACAATACATATACTTGATCTATTTTCATATCAACGTGAACTTAAAAAATCTAAAAGTTGAACTTGAACCTATAACAAATTGATCAACATCGATGTGACAATCTCTTGATCCGAAATTGACTTGACGACCTTACATGAAACTGATTCAATTAGCCTACATTCGAAAATAACCCGATTTCAATCCGAATCCAACGACTCAATTGCTAGGTCCAATTTGACGGGAATGACTATTGGCAATTGTAATTGTTGACTACCCATCAAAATTTTACCTAATTGTCATCTCTACTTGAGCATATCATCATATAAAAAGTGACATACATCAATCAATATGGTGGTTTGAGGTGCCCTTGGCTTTGTGGGTAGAGGCGATACATTGGATCAAACAAAGTAATGAGGAATAAGAAAGGAGCAACACAATGGTGGTTGGATTTATATCTTACAGAATCTAACATCACTTTTTTTTTTTTGTATACCATGTAAATTTGTAAAAAAATTTGGAATTCTTTATACATTTTCCAATCATAAGAATAGTCTAATAATACAATACTTTTTGTGTTTCTTTTAAAGTGAAATATTTTGAACTTTGCAATATTCACACACCTCATCTTGATCGCATAAGAAAAACAAACATGATCATATAAGACAGTGTTGGATTTGTATGAATGAATATTTTTATAATATCAATTTTTTTATATCTTTTACAAAAACATAATTCGAGATAATGATGGTCAAATTTGTACGTTAGCAACCGTACATCATACATCATGATATATACTCATGGGCTTATCTTATGGCATTAGTAAAAACGACTTGGATGGACTGGGTTTACAATTTTTTTGTACAACAAAACTAACTTTATCACACAAAATGTGATTATATTAGGAAAAAAAAGTCCGACGATATCATGCGAGAACTGATTATATAAGAAAATTTACTATATCATACAAAAAGTAAAAAATTGACAATATAAAAAGTGACTATATCATACGAAAGCTGACTACATCATTACAAAATACAAAGAAGGGAAGGAGAATTTGAACACGTGACCAATCGTTCACGCCAAAACATCCTTGGTAAAATTGACTTTATATATCATTTTTTTATTAGGAGAGAAAAACCAGGCTAGTCCCTAACATAAGACCAACCGATAAGGAGTCCGAAGCAAGTGATCCTTGTAAGCCAGAAATCCGTCGCTTGGTTTGCTTCGGACTTTATATCATATGATTTCTCAAAAACAATAAGTTATTGTCTACCCGGTCTACTCCAGTTTTATTTTTTCTTAAAAGAAAAAAATTTGAGAAAAGCGGAAAATAAAGAGGATCGCCAGAAATAATCCGAACGTTAAAATCGGTTTCTCTCTCTCCTTGTTTTCTCTCTCCTCTCTTTTTACCCTCCAAATTTTCTCTCGCCTCTCACCCATTTCTTTCCGAGCCCAATTCCAAAAACACCAAATTCACAACCTTTATAATCCTAAACAACTCCAATTTTTCTCAAAAAAACTTCTCAAATTTCATAAAGAAAGAAAGAAAGTAATCTCAATTGAAATTTTCTGGGTTTTCATACTGAAGAACAAAAGCAAGAAGAAGACAACGAAGAAGAAGAAAGTGAATAACAAAAAGCAAAGATTTGTTTGTTAAATTATATATATGGCGGCCATGGCTCCAGAAAGATCTAGAACTCTCCATAACTTCTCTCTTCCACCTCGCTTAAACTGGGGAACTCAAAAACTTCTTCGTTGCGCAAAACTCAACAACAACGAAAACAACAACAATAATCCTACTTCTTCCTCAAACGACACCGTTTCGATAAAACGACGAACTAGTACTCATCAAAACGCGGCGTTTCGATCTCCACAACCACCACAACAGCAACCACCACCACCGCCGTCGTCGTCGTCGATTCGAGATGAGAATAATGAAATTGAAGTCATTACAGAGAAGCTTATGTTTGATTTTCGCTCACAAGTAGATAAGTTTCGCGCCACTTTTCGTAATAATTCCGATTTTGCCCCTCCGCCATTGCCGGAATCTCGACCGTGGAATCTACGTACTCGTCGTTCTCCGGCGACTGTTGAAATTCCGTCGCCGGAAGTTGGATTTTCCGGTGGCGAAAGATCGAAGTTTTCGGTTTCGATTTCGAGGCAAGAGGTTGAAGATGATTTTATTGAGATGATTGGGAGAAGACCTCCTAGAAAACCTAAGAAACGTCCTCGTTATATTCAGAAACAATTGGATGTTAGTTTTTTTTTTTTTTGCGGGAAATTTGAATTTGTTTCCTTTTTTTTGGATGAATTGATTGCTTATGTTATTTTGAATGTTTGATTTTTGCAGACACTTTTTCCGGGGTTATGGTTGTCGGAGATTACAGCTGATATGTACAAAGTTAATAACAATTCAGAACCTTCTAAGGTTAGTTTTTGATTCATCTTATGAATTTTTATGATTTTTAGTAACTAATCATTGATTTATAGTAAAGATTGTTTATTTGATTTTGTTTTTGATTTGAATCAATCAAATTTTGAATCTGTGCAACATACTTCCTCTGTTTGGATTTGTTCTTCTTATTTAGAATCTTTTTCGAGGACAAATAGGAACGGAGGGAGTAATAATAGAACATGAATTTTCGCGAAATTGTGGAATTGTTTTGGTGTAATGCTGTGATTTGTATTGATTATGAGTAAATGTGATTGGTAAAGATTTGTTTTTTTTGAATATGGTGTTGCAGTGAAAATGAAGAGAAGGTGTTGTGAAGTTTTGAAGGTTACTACTGTTCATTGACATTGGTAAATTAGGGTACTCAGTAGATAAATTACTTCTGTTCTGGAATATATAGTATAGTAGTGTTTGTGAATCATGGGTTTCAGGGAGAAAGTGTTAGTAATGTTCTTGCATAGTTTGGAGTGAGTGTAATTAGAATTGCAACATAATATATTTTAGTTTCTTTGCATTTTCTTATTGTTGATCAATCAATACAATTGATATTGCTTCTCACTTTTGGAATCATGTGTTGTTCTCAATATTGATTGGAAGTCTGCGCTGAAACTGATTGCGAAACAGAGATTGAGGGGAGATATCATGAAACAAAATCTTATAGTTTCTTGTGTAACTTGGAGTGGCTATGATTCGTGTTGGATCTGATTTACCAAACTTCATATCTGGTCTACCTCCGTAGTCTTTGTACTCGAGTTTTGATCATGCAAACATATACAACTATTCGATTGTAAAGTCCGGGATTTGAGTCAGACTTTTCCTCAGCTTCATCTTATAGTGGACTAGAAATTAGGATCAGTTTCTATTCTTCATTTAAGATCGGATTAGGATCAGATTACCCTATCTTATGAAGGTTAGAATCTTAACTTTGTTTTCTAATTCATCCACATTCTGCTGTGCTACTGCTGCCACCTTGATGGTGGCCTGACTTTTGCTCACTGGCTGTGTTTCAATTGCTGAACGATGATCGAGTGAGTTGTGGAGAGTGGAGACCACCTTTGGAAAACAGGCCAAACACCAATCATTAAGCAAGTCACGGTCACATCAAAGTAGTTGGTTGTGGAAGTGTAGGTGTAAGTGTGGACAGGAGGAGGTTGTTTTGTTTCCAAAATTTGAATTCTCCTACTTTAGTGCTATGTTACTAAGACACTTGAGTGTCTACTCGGATACGGGTGTCCGACTCGGCTATTTTGTAGAAAAATTCAAGTTTTTAGTTTAAAATAAAGTATCCAAGTGAAAAGTCGTGTCGGACACGACACGACTCGGTGTCGGAGTAACAATGCTTTAGTGTGATTAATTACTGATTACCTTCATTAGTGCAAGCTATGCAATGTTGAATGTCCCCTGTACTATGCTTAAAAGAAAAGAGACCGTGAAAAATGAAAAGTTTGGTATTGTTGGGCTTTTTTCATATAAAGCGAAATCAATTTCGTTCTACAATTCTGGTTCTTCCCCTTTGGGCTCTCCCTCCCTGGCCCATATAGCCTGTTGGAAGTTGAGTTCCATTTTAGCCCGTTTTTACTTATTCTGTTCAGTGGTTCAAGAAAACCACAAAGAAAAACATTAGATTTTTTTTTTGAATAGTAAAATTAATTCATTAATAAAAAGTCATACGACATCTACATAAGCAATCGAATTAAACAAATACATAAGTTGAATCAAACAAAAATTTCCTTCATAAAAACTACGATCGTCAAACAAATCTTGCAATGTGGAACATCTCCCGCTTATATCGCTGGAAAATACAGCCTTGTTGGAGAGACAATCTAACGATCTCTTGTAGTCGTGAGGATGATTTCCGTCGGATTCATCTGACCGTATTCGAAAAATTGATAACCTTTGTGATCCCGCATAATTCTTCACCAACAAAATAATTTCACGGCAATCCATTAGATCTAGAATCCCGGATTGTAACCTTAGAAATTCCCCCTCTAAAAGAGGAGAAAAACCCTGTCTTTCGAAGGAGGTCGAAAAACCTTGTCTTTCGAAGGAGATCGAAAAACCTTTTCTTACGAAGGAGATCAAAAAACCTTTTCTTACGAAGGAGATCGAAAATCCTGCCTTTCGAGGGAGAAATCGTTATTGGAAACCTAAAAACAAATTAAAAAAGCAAAGGTGGGGGCTTTCCAACGGTAAAAATCGATGGAAGCCCCTTTAAAAATCAACAATGGAGGCTAGGGTTTTTGAAAGTAGAGAAGAAAAAAGAAAAACATTAGATAGAGTTTATCATTTGCGGGATGAGCGGCGACAAATCTTGATATTTTTTTATTCTTCCTCCGTTTCCTTTTTTACTTGCAACACTATTTTAAAAGGGAAATAATTAATTACTTACAATATTTTTTATTTTTGCTTTTCCTTTCTCTCTCTCTCTCCAATCACATGGGGCCCTCTTTTTTTTCCTCTCTATCTCTCTCCTATCCAAATTTTGTATTGGAGTTGATGAAAAAAAGAGTGTTGCAAGTAAAAAAAAAAAAAAAGAGGAAGTATAACAAGTTTATTGCGAAAGCCTAGCCCTTATTTCAAGCCAAAAAGTAGCTGGATTTAACTATGGTCGCTATGGTAATATAATGGGTCGGGTTGTCAGCACGCGGTAGGGCTGGCAAAAACTGACCTAACTCGATAATCGACCCGATCCTAACTCAGAATTTTCGGGTTCGGGTTTAGATTTTCGACTTGTAATAAAAGAATGGGTCGATCCAACCCGACCTAAAACCTTAACGGGTTATGTTCAAGTTGACGCTTTGAATCCGAAAATAACCCAAACAACATGTTTTAGAATTTGGATTAGGTTCGGATTGAGTCAACCTGAAATTAACCCGACATATATAACTTATGTCACATATCTCCTAATTATAAACATGTCTAGGACCAAGGCTATTTGTTAATTTGAAGTTGATGGCTAATTTATGGCTTTCAAGTTTGTATCTTTGATTTAGTGACAGTTCTTTTCGACATAAAACAACTAAATTGCTTGGAACTAAACTGATCCGAATCAAACTAAAATGATTACAACTGAACTGACTGAATTAAATTATAATCAATAGTAATGATAATAAATAAATTAGGAACTGAACTGAACTTATTGCAACTAAAATAAGATGGGGAGAACAATCCCTTGATTAGCATTTGAAGTTGGGATTTGCAATGCTATTAATTTTATAATGCATAAATATTGCAATTAAAAATATAAACCACGTCATATTAGGCTGGTTTCATGTCAACCCGAAACCTGGCGAGTCGGGTGTGAGTTATGGTTTTTGAACTGATACTAAAATCAGGTCGGGTTTGAATTAGGGACAACTGATTCAAAATAAAAATCAGGTCAATCTGAACCTGACCCAACCCGACCTGAATGCCACCCCTAGTTAGTAAGTTCGCATGCCTAGAATTGCTTCATCTTTTCCCCTTACAACTAATTGCTATGCGACCTCAGGGGGTCTTTTGGGGAGCAGTTTGAGCGACTGGTCAGGGTCCCGATTTTGAAGGGCTCCTATCCATGGAAAAAATGTTAGCCCATTAAATATTTGCAAGCCGATCTTAGACCCCCTCCAATTTTTGTCCAAACCCACTTTTTTAGTGGATCAAACGAGACAAGTTTAGCGGATCAATCAGTCCATGATCAGTTCTAAAGTGGACCCACTGAAACCCATTTCAATTATACAAGTACCCTTGATTGCTATGTCAAAATCAAAGACAAGTTTATAATAAGATGAAAAGAGTATTGATTTCTCCAGTTAGTTGCTTCTTCAATGAGAAGTTGTAACTAAATGGGGTCAGTGTCTGACAATAAGCCCTAATTTCTTTGCATTAAACTTGGGCCTACCCTTCTATTGGCTTAAATTCTAACATGTAACCTACTTAATTAACACCATACGTAATTGTACGCTAGCTACTGTTTGCAATAATTTACGTGGTACAAATCTAAAGACACATTACTCTGAAACAAAATACAATCTAATTAAAGACACAAAGAGAACCAATTAACTTTAATCTAGCTAGCATTACAAAGATAATGGGAGGGGAGGGGACGAGCGTGTCTATCATACACCCAATGTAAGTAGCTGGCCGGGACAATGTATGTCACTTTGTGATGCACGTATTGAACACATTTAGTGTGGAACGTCGTTAATTAAGTGTACATTCGGATATATGATAAAGGAGCTACGACTAAATTAAACTAGAAATATGGGGGGAATCATTTCTCTAGGAGGAAAGGACTGAAATATGAAGTATATTACTAGTGTTTTGTGCTCCTTTGCTTCCTTGAACTTGACTTCACCGGTAGTATCCTAATTCTTTTTGCCACTCGCACAAAATCCCTGCACCACGTCAATATGAAGGTCAATTTTAGGTCACATATGATATCCTTTGTTTCTGTGCATGTTAATTGTAGTATAGCAATTAAATAACATTGTTTTTCTTCTTTTTGGAGAATGTGACTTATGTGAGGGAGTAATAAGAAGGTTTTAAGGCTATGTTTAGTTCACCTGAAATTTTCTGATCTGATCTGATCTAATCTGAACTTATTTTTTCTAAACTGATCTGATTACAAGATCTTATCTTTTAGATTTCTCTCAATCTATAAGAAAAAATATAGTCATGTGGGGTCTTGTTTGATTCATCTCAATGAGTACTTTATTAATATTCAATTATTATAATTTTTACTAATATGTAATGAAAGATATTTAATAATAATAATGAGTTTTTAAAACTTGATCTGATCTGATCTGAACTTATTTTTTCTGATCTGATCTGATTAGATCTGAAATAAGCAAAAATAAGGTGAACTAAACATAGCCGCCTAAGTCAGGATATCCTTCCGCAAATTTCAGGTGTGGTGAGGACGACCTCTTACACGGTTACACCCCATAAGGCCGTAGTCATGTATGCATATATACTATATGCTTTAATATATAAACTTAAACAAAAGCTTAAAGTTATATATGTATAAATAAATGGGTGAAATCAGATTTAATCAAGTTCAGTTGGAGGTTCCAATCCATCAAGGCTAATCAGTTAAGATAAGTTTTAGGGAAGAGAACGCACCCTTATAAGAGACGAACGTAAACATAGTATATAATATGCTTTTTGAATTACTTGTAAGGCAAAAACACTTGGTGATTGTTGGATCTAAAAACAACAAATTAGGAGGACCAATGTTTGAAGTCTCGTCAAATTTTAATTTGTTCAAAAGTTAAATCCTTAATCACTAGGTTATAAGTTTTTATGTGTACATATTTCTAGAAAAAATTGACTTATATGATACCAACTATCTTTGGTTCAGGCAACATGACAAACTAAATCGAGTGAAATTCACAACATCAACTACAACGGATGCACTTAATGACATGTGACTCATCAAAAGACGTAGATTTTAATTTGATGGATATATAGAGAATATATATAGAGAATAAGAGAAAGACACTCCAAGTATGTAGAAATCTACCACCTTAATTGTGCAAGAATCCTCAACCATTGTAATATAGAAGTATATAGAACTCTTGGAATTGCAAGAGTCCTCATTCCTCAACCATAGTACGTGGAATTCTCGTGCAACAGTAACATGTCGTAGTAAGTTTAATTTATTTATGTAGTATATTGTCGTTTGCACAAACAAAAAAAGAATAGTATATTGTCGTTCCTTAAACACATGCATCCATAGAGCTAAGAAAAGATCTCGGAAAACCTCAAAGAGTACCTGGGAAGAGGAATAATGAAGCATAGAAAAAAGGCTTTATTGTAGGACAAGAATCATACTAAATTCAATTCTTCTTTGATCTAAAGAAACTATTAAGTCCATATATATATATAATGAGCCACTTGTGGATCTAGCAATTTGCACAAACTAGACTCATTACTTTCTAGCTAGCCAGCTTCATGGAGAAGCCAACACTAATAGGTTAGAGAATCATCTAAGTTTATATTTTAGTGCTTAGGAACATAATGTTAGTTTTATAAGATCTTCGTTTAAAATGATCGAGTCTATTAGTGATTCATCAAGTAATAGTAAAAGTTATATAATAAAGCCGATTCTTAATTATACGCTACGTATAAAAGTACTTTTTTCAGGATCCCACACTAAAACTACTTATTAATTAAAGGAAGAAAACTTAATTTACTTGTGCAACTTGAATACTGATCTAGTACATATGAGCTTGCGCACATCTTTATCTCTAAACAGAGACAGATCATAATGTATAATATCTAAATAATAAAAATTCTATAACCACCATTGATAAATAAAAAATCCGACTCTACCTTAAGGCCCAAAGATTTAAATGAGTGATTAATTATATATAGTGTGATAAGTTACACACACCTAACTGACGTAAATAATTCAGAGGCAGGGGGAGGTTGGATGTGAAATCACGTATGTATTATTAGGAGTTGCATAATGCACAATAACTACTAACTCTTGGTGCTCCAAAGCATGCTTCTTCACAGAGCATAGGACAAGTTTCGGGACCAGAATATATTGACATTTCTACAGACCACTTAATATATATGTTGGTGCACAGGCAAAATTTAAACATAACACATAAATACATGCATATGTTTTCAGTTTTATGCACATATTACATACATATTCTCCCACTAGTATATGTCTTTAATCTTTTGGTCCTATTGTTTTTTTTAACCCTGTGATGGAGTTTTAAATTAATTAAGAATCAGATATGTTTATTTGTGTTTGTGAAAAATTAGTTGAAATTGATACACGAGATCATAAGAGTCATATATATCATATCTATTATTATTAAAAGAGACGGTCTAATTTTAATATAAAAGTAGACCTAATCACTAAATGGATTAAACTAGTCATGCACCGAAAGAAATTAACCTAATTACTATTGGGCTTATCATTGTCTAATTTTAATTTAAAAGTAGACAGTAAAACTAACTCATATCATATATATGTACTTCTACAATATGATATAAACCCTAAAATTCGGTTTTAGCAAATTATGCATGCCATTGTAGTACAAAATGTTAAATGGTTGACGAAACTAATAAGATATTTGTATTACTTATTTATACAAGGTTTTCTAATATTATTCAATGGACATGGTATTGCATGTCTTTAATATTAAAACATATCTCCAATCATTTAAAACAAAATTTCAATCTTCTGGATATTTTCTATAAAAAAGAAATTCAGTAATAATATTAAAATACTAGCTAATTAAGATACTAAAGTTTCAAGTTATATGGTAATAATCTTAAACTTCACAATTCCTCTATGTGATATATATTATATATATATATATATAAAAGTTAAAATTGGTATTGCTGGATTCAAAATTTTCAATTCAGATTATTTTCATAGGATTATAATTTATAGCCAATTCTATAAATGTTAATTAGTTCATGATGTTTAACCAAATCCCCAAATCTTTATTTGACTTTACACAAAATGTCCAATTATAATAAAAAGAGGAGAGTATTCCTAAATGGATCTCTAAAGAAGCACATCATAAACAAAAGCAAAAAAAAATAATAATCATGGTCACTTATGTAGCTAGAAATAAAAAAGGGCTTAATGGGTAAAGTCTTGTGAAGATGATATTTTCGACCTGAATTAAATTTCGTCTATATAACTGCCTTTAGTCGCTCATTTACACACAAAAAAGTTTATAGAAATAAAAGGAGAGTTGAAAAAAAAGAAAAGAGACTTACTTCCAGTGAAGATCACCAGCAAGAAGAAGATCATTTTCCATATCTTCATAAGCAACAAGATAACCAGGAAGAGCATTAGATAAATCAAGTTGATGTGAACCATTATCACTTTCATCCTCATGATTTTGTTGAATATTTATCATATCCATAAACATTTGTCTTAAAGCCTTGGCTAAACTCTCATAGTTAGCATGTTGCTGCAAGTTCACACGTTGGCAGATCGACCGCCCTTCCAGCACCACCGTCACCGGCGGCACCACATTTTGGTACAGATCACCACCACCACCGCCGCCACCGCCGTCCAACCTTCCTGGTTGAAGGAAATGGGGTGGTTTTCCTATGATCAATGGTGAAGATGCCGCCGCCGCGGCCGCAACCGCAGCCGTGGGTGTAGGGTTTGTAGGTGGTTGTGGTGGTGCAGAAAGAAGTCTAGTATAGAAGCTGTCATGCCATCTTCTCTTCAATGATTCTTGCCTTTGAATATCAATCATAGTCTTATTGTTATTCATGTTGTTATACATACTATATATTATGATAAGTATATATGCTAATGAATAAATTTATTATCTTGTTAAACCTAAGAATAGTATGATCTGTGTTTCTGTTTAATGTTTTTGAAGAGAGAGAAAGATGGAAAGAAGGGAGAGAGAGAGAGAGTCGGTGGAAGAGGTAGTTAGTGTGAGTGATCAAGCAAGCTAGCTTTTTAGTGGTGTGCTTGGAATGAATGAAAATTATATAACAGTGTATCAGAGTTTAAATAGAAAAACGTTGGAGAGTACATTTATGTCCTAGAAAGGTTTTTTTTTTTCTAGAGGGATATATATACATATATATATGTTCGAGTTTATACTTTATCCGTTTTGAAATAAGGGAATTTGAAATACTTACAACTATTCGGCACACAATTATGAGAAGATGATATGGTAAGGTAAAAAATTAATCAAAATAATATGAACAGCAATCTGAGGAGTAATTAGGTTATATAGTGTATAAATATTATAAGAATTTTGTTTGCTTGTCTTGTTTTATCATTTCTTAAAATTCTATAACTAAAAGAAGTATATCTTCATCTATACAAAAATATATCAAAAGGCGTTCTTATTATGTGTAATTATTAGGATTTGAGTACATGACTTTTGAAATGAAAGGTAAGAGTTTAACCACTAATCTATTACAATTTCAATACTTAATGTTTTAAAGTGAAACATGATAAAGTTTTATAAATTATAATTGTATGTGTAACTATAAAAACATGCATGTAGACAACCTCTTTGATCTTTAACTCTTTTAATAAGTAATAACATCCTCTTACCCAAATTCCATTGAAATTGTCATATTTATCCTTAATTCCTTAGAAGTTTTATTAAAACAACTTATCATGTCATAACGATCATTTTTTAATTTTGCATTAGACAAAATATTATGAAAAAGCGCATTAATAGAATTAATTATGAATAATAATATATTTGATAATTGTAACTGACATGTGACAACGTCCGGGCCAAAATACTAATTTATACTTGAATAATGCTGCTTACAAACAAAAAACTTATTGCTATACCTATATATGTGTGAAAATTTTCTAATTTCGTAGTAGGCAAAAATATTACGAAAAGCTAATATAATCAATTATGAATAATAATATATTTGATAATTGTAACTGACTCGGATATCGTCCGGGCCAAATACTAGTTTATTATCTAAGTGTTGTTCTTTTTATTTTTATGTTGTTTTCATTGTTTATTTTTGGGGTTCCTTATTTCCCTCTTTTCAAGATCAAGATTCAAGATGGTGGTTAAATTTATTTGGGATGCCGTAACTTCAGAGTTGGTTGCTTTGTAGCACTTCCAAGACACACCTAAGACGCAATGTTTTTTATTCAATTATAGTATGATAAGTAAATTCCATCCAAGCCTTCAGGTGATTACCATTTCGGTAACATTAACATTTTGTTATATCATTATAACTTATAAGTTATAAGATTGGGCTTTTTTGATCCATATAAGTCACGAAGGCAGTATAAAAATTTTGTATATATTAATATATATATACCTTACTTGCCTATTAAAAAAAAAAGAGCATATAATAGTAAAATTTTGAGAAAGGGGAAAACCTTCAATCATTACTCTTCTATGTCTTTCGAAAATAAAATCAACCTGTTTGTCGTTATCATTTTTTGTGTTTAATTTTCAGTTCTGTTAAAAACAAAAAACAAGGAATTAGAAAGAGTGGTTCACTTTTCAGTCGTCGATTTTCAAAACCATCATGTTTCTAATAAGTTTGAGTAAATTTTTATCCAATACAGGATATACTTATATCATATGACTTTTACTAAAAAAAACCAAAAACCTAAGAACCATAATGACACCGAAAGAACACTTGATTTCTGGACTATAAACAAAAACAGGTTGCGAGTTCAAATTTTATATATCTTCGTACTTATACTTGATTTCAAACTAAAAAAAATTAACAATCGAGATCAGATGAGAACAACTTGTTGCTTGTGTTTGACGTAGTGCCTTAAAATCCCTGTCTGGCTGTCTAGTGTTGTGTTTAAACTACTTACAAAGTTAAGTCCCCCATGCAGAAGAGGCATGTTTGCTTTCGGAAGGCAAAAGTTGGTGATCATATTATATACCACTTAAATTTATTATGATAACAATACATGAAGAAATATAGGATCTCATCAATTTTTTTAATAATTTGTTTTTACGGGGATCATATATACATATAAATATGTAACGTGAAGTGAAAGCAATTAAACTTGGACTTCATAAATATACGAGAGTATTGCATGAGATTGAGTGGAATAATATTGCTAAAATAATTCTTGTAAATTGTAGTTGCATGGGCATACGAGAGAACCTTTGAGCGTACCCTTCGGCGAATGGCTCGCTTACAGTTTTGACTCTACTTAGAAATTAGACATGACACTGAATTAAAGATGTTCAGATGCCCTCCTTTTGTTGATCCCAAGTAATATATACTTGTATCTAAGTTTTGTTCATTTGGATATTATGGAAGTTGTATTAAATTTAAGTCTACAAATTCAAGATTTGTATTAGTTTTGTTCAGATTAGGTTTTATTCACCAAGACATATAATCGTAGGACGGGCAATTAGGTTGATCGGGTTGGGTTAATTTTAGGTTGACCTGATTTATATTTCAGGTCACTTACTCCTAACCCAAACCCAACCTGATTCTAATTTTAGGTCGAAAATCATAACCCAAACCCGACCTTACCGATTTCGGGTTGATCCGAAATCAACCCAAAATGACCTGAAATGAAATTCAACTATATACACTAAGTTATGAAAGTATGGGTTAATGACCTGAAATGAAATTTAGGTGATGTAAGAAATGGGTTTGGCCCAATACAAATAAGAATAACAAAAGATAGATGGTATAAGTTATGAAAGTTTGGGTTAATTTCAGGTTGACCTGACTTGAAAATAATCTGCTTTTTAAATCAGGTTATTTTTAGGTTCAAAAAGTCAACCCGAACCTAACCCATTATATTTTCAGTTCGGTTTGGGTCGATTCACTTTTTATTTTAGGTCGAAAATCTCAACCCAATCCCAAAATTTTTAGGTCAGTTTCAGCTTGGATTATTGTTGTGCATATATATACATGTTATGTTTTGATGATGAAAATTAATATAATATGTTATAGTATGAAAGTTTGAAACAGATGCATGAAGAAAGGAATTAATAAATGAAGACTTTGAAGAAAAGAAGAATCAAGATTGAAGTCAAGTTTATATGTTCCTTAGAATAGTTACTTTGTGTAAAAATGTAATAGGCTTGAATTAGGTGATATACTATGTGCTAAATATAGAAATATAAAATTAGTATAATTATTATTTTCTTAGAGTTAAGAAAATAAATAATTGTATTAATATTATATGTCTATATAAAAAGGAAATTAGTTTATAAAATAAGATAAAAGATTTTCATAAAAAATGTTTTAGAAAAAGAATTTTATAAAACGTGGTTTTAGAAAAATATTTTTACAAACGTGTTTTATGAAAATAATTTTATGAAAACGAGTTTTAGAAAAGAATTTTAGTAAACAACGTAATTTGGTTTTCAAAAAGGATTTGGAAAATATTTTTGATAAAAACAGAATTTTAGTTGAAAAGAAAATCTAATAAGAAAAAAACTTATCTTTTTGAGATTAAAGATAAAGATAGAAAAAAATAAAGTTTGTTTTTCTAAAAAGAGAGTTTTATCCCTTAAATTAAGGATTAAAAGATAAAGATATTTTTGAAGGATTTTCGTCCAAACCAAGTCTTATAAAAGGGATTTATAATTCACTTTTAGATCTCACGTTTTCAGAGAGAAAAATCGGAGATATTAAGAGCTGAAAAACTATTTCCTTTCGCACAGAGTATAGCACTGTTTGAGTCAGATTCAAGTAACGAATATACGAGTGTAATTGTCCTCTAATTGCTTGACTAAGAAGCACACGTTTGAGGATTCTTTCTTTCTGTAATTTCACTATTATAGAGAGTGTCAATTCTTAGAGTTAAGAGTTGGTTAGCACTACTAGGGTTAGTAGTGAGGGAGTCTTATTGTATCAAGAGGTTGGTATCTTAAGATTCAAAGAAATAAAGAGTTTTGTTTTGTGTGGACGTAGATCTCAGAGGTGAGATTGAACCACGTTATATTCTGTGTTTGTGCATCAAATTCTACGTAATTTAAGTTTTAGTTTTCGCAAAAACTCAAATCAGACATTTACGATTATTTCGCACAGTGGCTGGCACTATGCAATAACGAAGGTTTTGCGAAAATCGATCAAATTTCGTCACTCAATTCAACCCCCCCTTCTTGAGTGTCACCTTGGGTTCTAACAAGTGGTATCAGAGCAGGCTATTCTCGTAAGACTCACATCTAGAGAATAGAAATCATGAACACCCAAGATGACTATCGTGACAGGTATTCCAAGTGTCCTGTTTTCAACGGGAAGGATTATGGATGGTGGAAGACTAGGATGAGGATCTACATTCAAGGTTCTGATTTTGAATGCTGGAGAATCATAAAGACTGGACCTCTACCTATTCAAGTCAAAGATGCTGAAGGAAAGCTGATCGACAAGGAAGAAGATCAGTACAATTCTGTTGACTGTGGAAAAGGCGAAAAGAATTACAAAGCTATGAGTATTCTCCAATCTGGAATTGGATCTGATGAGTATTCAAGGATCTCGGCATGCACTACAGCTAAGGAAATTTGGGACACACTGGAATTGGCCCATGAAGGTACAAATGAGTAAAACAGTCTAGGATAGATTTACTAGTCCATGAATATGAATTGTTCACAATGAATAAGGACGAATCTATTAAAGATATGTTTACCAGATTTACACTAATAACTAATGAACTAAGATCCTTAGGAAAAATCTATTCTTCTGAAGATTTAGTTAGAAAAGTGTTAAGAAGTTTGACTAATAAATGGCTTCCCAAAATCACTGTTATTCAAGAGGCTAAAGATCTAACAAAACTATCACTAGAACAACTAATTGGTTCTTTAATGACCCATGAACTTGTTTTAGATCTCAAATCAAATGAACCAAAGAATAAAGGGTTGGCCTTAAAAACTGAAGTAGAAACGGATGATAGTGAAAGTGATGAAGAAGTAGCGTCTCTAACTAGAAAGTTTCAAAATTTCTTAAAAAAGAACAGGAGCAACAACTTCAGGAGAAGTGGAAACTTCAAAGGTAAAGGCACTACTTCTAACCCTAAGAAAAGTGCTACTAACTCTGGTTGTTTCAAGTGTGGTGAGTTCGATCAAGGATTAAGAATGTCCTCTATGGATTGAAGAAAAGCCAAAGAAAAACGAGAGCAGTCGAAGAAAGAGTACAAGAAAGCTATGATTGCGGCAGTCTGGGGAGACTCGGATTCTGACGAGGATCAGTGCCAGGCACAGTGCCACGAGGACAAATTATGTCTGAATGCTTACAGACAACACTGAAGACGGCACTGTGCAAGGACGACTCACATCTATGCTTAATGGCTAAAAGTTCGAACCCTCTTGAAGAGGTAGAAGACAGTGAGGTAAGCCTAACTTCCTTAAAACCTTCAATTCATCTTCTTTCAAAAAGTCAACTTGTCACTCTACTTGGTAATGTAATTGATGATTGTCAAAACATGAATGATAATTTTGATATCATGAAAAAGGAAATAAAAAATTTGACCAAATAAAGACTGGATTAGAGTTAGAGTATAAGGATTTATTGAAAGAAAATAAAACATTGTTGAAAAGGATTGATGAGCAAGACATTGAGATACAAACACTAAAACACGAAAAAACAATCCTGGCTGATGTCATAAAAAATCGAACAGTGCCATCCACTGTTTGTGAAACTGAAAAAACGTGTCTTGAAAAACAGATTGAAACACTAAATAACGAATTGACTGAACTTAAAAATTCAAGACAGGAATCTAGTATTGTTCCTTCAATGCTGCCTAGTGATGCTAAGTTAAGAGAAGATCTTGAAAAGGTTAAAAGAGACTTAGAGATTTCCAGAAAAAGAAGTAGTGATCTAAATACCTCAGTCGAATTCTTAGAATCACAACTTTCCATTGCTCGTAAGATGCATGACAAATGGACAAACGGAATGAATGCTCTAAACTACTTATACTAGCACCACAAACAACATGAACAAAACTGGATTAGGATACACTAATCAGCCGCACAGTGCCAGGCTCTGTGTAAGGACCTACGAGAGAGACTTCCGAAAGAGAAAATACGTGGGCCTTCCTGAATATCTAATTTGCAATTTTTGTGGAAATAATGGTCATCTAATTGACGACTGCAACAAAAAGAAAAATCAAATTGCAAAGAATATCAAACGTGTTACTCAAATCTGGGTTAGGAAAGACATACTTGATGCTCAGCGTAAGAAAAAGGGACCCAAACAAATCTGGGTTCCTAAAACTAACAAGTGATTCTTTTGCAGGCAAATGTGAGAGGAAGCAGCCTATAGTATCTTGACAAAGGCTGCTCAAGACATATGACTAGTGATAAATCTCAATTCCTCTCACTAGTAGCCTACCATGGAGGGTGTGTTATATTTGGCACTAATAAAAAGGGATAAATTGGTATTTGAAATGTCGGCAAATCTTTAACACACTCCATAGAGAATGTGATGGTGGTAAGTGGTTTGAAAAGTAATTATGTGATCAAGTAATTATGTTGAATGTCATGCATGAACCTTTTACAAGATAACTCGTGGTTTTGGGATTAATTTCTGGAAATTAGTTGAATATTATGCCTATTGTCCTCCTTTGAATATGTTAATTAGAGTGTTATTATTGATGCATGTCTTGGTGAAGCTTTGTGAGTAAAGGTCCACTTGATATAAAAGGACTCGTAATGGTCTAATGATGCTGTCCTAATGTCATGATCCTAAGTTGCCGAACTAATAAGCTATATGATCCTAAGTTGCCGAATTTTTGAGCTATGAAATGCAAATTCTTTATCCTATAGCAAGCTTGATCTTTAGCCCAATATTTGATTTTCTATTCATGAATTTGACATTTGTGCCTCATCATTTTTTTTAATATATCCACCTTATCTTCATTTCCCTTTATTATCCTTCTTTTCTTCACACATTCATCCAAAGTTCAACCAGTGCTTTTAATCTTGATTCATGGTATATGGAGCATAAACATATTGATAAGATGGTGAAAGAAGAAGACGCATTAGTTAAGGGGGAACATGAAAAGGTTGGAAGAAACACTAATGCTTGAAAGAATGAAAGTACTGTTTCATACTGTGCGGGGCACATTGCCATGAGATGCATCTAGAAGAAAATGAGGTTCGAATTAACTTATTTCACCTTTGATATCTTATTGATTACTCTAGTAATATTGTATGGTCTGACTCTCTTAAAAAAAAAAAAAAAAAAAAAAGAGAGAGAGAGAAGAAAAGAAAAGAAAAGAAGAGTAAGACACTTGTGTTAGATAAATCTTAGAGTTCAATTTCTAGATGGAAAAAATATTATCAAAGGTTTGAAAATCATTATTTTGGATTCCAGTATATCCGAAGATTAGCTATATATTTGAAAGGAAATAGATTGTTCAGTGACACAGTGCCACAGTGAAGAAAGTCTTATGATGTTTATTTGCGAAAGTTGAAAATATGAAAAAGGGTTTAAGCACTTGTTGAGCCAATTGCCATTTCAAATCTTTAAGCTTGTATTACCTATCTCCATCTTACATTCTTAGCTATTAACAATGATCCTTCATTATTGTTTCTTGCTTCATAAATTCGGATTGTGAGTTGGATTATATTTTTGCTTAATGACTTCGGATTGTGAGTTGGATTATGACATAGCACCAGCATCCTTAGTATTTATTGCTTGAGCTACTTGAATTATTTTACTGACTATATCTCACTTTGACTTGCTAAACATGTTGATGATCTCCTTTTTGATAATGTCAAAAGGGGGAAGATGGGTATAATACTTAGACTATTGAATGAAATGATCTTGGTTACCAAGTTACTTGTATGTGAATGATATTATGTTACTTTCCCTAATGTGATTAATGATGCATACTTTGAGGGGGACAGTGATTATGATGCATACTTGAGGAACAAGTATTATCTAACAATATTATATTATGGTTTGTCATCATCAAAAAGGGGGAATTTGTTGTGCATGTAACATGTTATGTTTTGATGATGAAAATTAATATAATATGTTATAGTATGAAAGTTTGAAACAGATGCATGAAGAAAGGAATTAATAAATGAAGACTTTGAAGAAAAGAAGAATCAAGATTGAAGTCAAGTTTATATGTTCCTTAGAATAGTTACTTTGTGTAAAAATGTAATAGGCTTGAATTAGGTGATATACTATGTGCTAAATATAGAAATATAAAATTAGTATAATTATTATTTCTTAGAGTTAAGAAATAAATAATTATATTAATATTATATGTCTATATAAAAAGGAAATTAGTTTATAAAATGAGATAAAAGATTTTCATAAAAAATGTTTTAGAAAAAGAATTTTATAAAAAAGTGGTTTTAGAAAAATATTTTTACAAACGTGTTTTATGAAAATAATTTTATGAAAACGAGTTTTAGAAAAGAATTTAGTAAACAACGTAATTTGGTTTTCAAAAAGGATTTGGAAAATATTTTTGATAAAAACAGAATTTTAGTTGAAAAGAAAATCTAATAGAAAAAAACTTATCTTTTTGAGATTAAAAGATAAGGATAGAAAAAGATAAAGTTTGTTTTTCTAAAAAGAGAGTTTATCCCTTAAATTAAGGATTAAAAGATAAAGATATTTTTGAAGGATTTTCGTCCAAACCAAGTCTTATAAAAGGGATTTATAATTCACTTTTAGATCTCACGTTTCAGAGAGAAAAATCGGAGATATTAAGAGCTGAAAAACTATTTCCTTTCGCACAGAGTATAGCACTGTTTGAGTCAGATTCAAGTAACGAATATACGAGTGTATTGTCCTCTAATTGCTTGACTAAGAAGCACACGTTTGAGGATTCTTTCTTTCTGTAATTTCACTATTATAGAGAGTGTAATTCTTAGAGTTAAGAGTTGGTTAGCACTACTAGGGTTAGTAGTGAGGGAGTCTTATTGTATCAGAGGTTGGTATCTTAAGATTCAAAGAAATAAAGAGTTTGTTTTCGTGTGGACGTAGATCTCAGAGGTGAGATTGAACCACGTTATATTCTGTGTTTGTGCATCAAATTCTACGTAATTTAAGTTTTAGTTTTCGCAAAAACTCAAATCAGACATTTACGATTATTTCGCACAGTGGCTGGCACTATGCAATAACGAAGGTTTTGCGAAAATCGATCAAATTTCGTCACTCAATTCAACCCCCCCTTCTTGAGTGTCACCTTGGGTTCTAACAATTATCGTGTTGGGTCAACTTTTGCCAGCCCTATATAACGCAACCCTGCCCAACCTCGCTCAAGACAAGTTTTATTTGGACTAGACAAGTAATAGTTTGTTTTTTCTTCGTAGTGTAGGTAAGAGCTAATGGAACTCACTTTAGTTTCTATGTGCTCTATGTTTTATGTTTGGTTGTATTAGCATTAGGATGTACTTCCGCTTTTATTTCATTAATGCAAGCTCCAAATAAAGTAAATATAAAAATAATGTTAAAGTTACTGTGAAACAACTACTTTAGTTTCTGTGTGCTCTATGTCGACCACTGGGGAGGCAACAGCAGGTTGGGCCTCCGGGGTTTTTGTTTGTGGATTTGGGCCAAGATACTGAGGGATATCCTCATACTATCATCCGAATTGATGGGTCTTGGGATCAGCATACTAGCCTTGGCGCGAGTGCCTGGGTGACGACGACCACAGATCAGAGGATGGGGTTTCTCACCGCCAAGGCCGGCGGGGGTTTGCTCACTCAGCCCTACAGACCGAAATCACAGCCTGTCATTTAGCCTTGTCATGGGCTAGTACCTGTGGATTAACCCATATTCTGATTATGACTGATTCAGCTCTATTGGTTCAGCTCCTCCGTTCGGGCTCTGATCGAGATATTTCGGTGGTACATCTTCTCCGCGAGATTGGGGTAATGGGTGTTAATTTTCAATGGTGCCGCATTCTAAAGGTTAGTCGGCAAGCGGTTTCTCAGGCTCACGATCTTGCTCAAACCGTTAGGACCTCTCATCATTCGATTGCTTTCATGTAATTGTTTCGCAGGTTAACTTGATGTCAAAAAAAAAAAAAAAAAAAAAAGTTTATTGAGAAACACCACCTTTATATAGATAGATATCATAGATATTAGCTCATGATAGATTATTGACATATATGGAAACACCTTATATATTTCACTTGTGTTTTGTTGCATGCATTTCCAGCTCACTTTCGTGGACTTCTAATAACTTATAATGATTTCATCTGAATTATAGTTCTAGTACTAATTTATAACTCTATAGAGTGTAAGAATGGGTATTGGATTTAAGATTCAAATTATAGCATGAAGAGTACTAGTCGTGATAGTCTAGATTTGTCACCTAAAAATGTTTAAATCATTATTTGCTTGTACGCAACTACTAGTATTTAGCCATTTGAAGGCATAAATCAATAGTCTTTTAGTTCTATAGGTAGTCTAGAGCCTGAATCATCACCGTTTAAAACGACTATTAATTTGCTATTTAACCTAATTATGTTGTTCCTTCAAGGAAATCTTTTGAGGTAAAGTATTTAGAAAGCGTAATTTTTTTTGTCATTATATGAAGAAAAAAAAGATAGTTATGAGTTTTCTTTCGCAAAATGTCTAATATAGAACTTATATATATATCTATTAAAAAAATTTAAATACATTATTCACTGTTTGGGCCCATTTCTTGGACCAGCCCACCTAGGGCAAGGTTACTAAAATTCCCCTATATATAGGGAAGCAAATCCTCCACCAGCTGGAGCTTACTAAAATACCCTCATTTATTGGGGCTCCTCTCCTCTATAAATAGGGGTTGTCTCATCAGACAAAGGTACGCGATTCTAAGCTACAAAAACCAGAGCATCTCTCTCTACATTGATCCCTTTCTCTCTCTACCTCAATCATTGCAGGTTTCCAGCGTACGGACAATGAAGCTCAGACATACCTTCTTGGGGCCTACATCAAGTCTCTCAGCATACATCAACACTTGTGATCACCCTCAATTTCTTAGCAGAAACATTCACAAACTAAAATTACAAAAAAAAGATACTACCCCGTTTCATAATCTTCGATATAGGCCTTCAATCATTTCTTACAATCACAAAAAAAAAATATTTCAACAATAAACATTAATGTAAAGCTCATGAAATATTTTGATGGAGTATAACCTTAAAAAAAAAGGAGATGCAAGTAATAACTTTCAAACAATATTAATTGAAAGACAAGATGTAGCTAAAATGTAAAAGTCAAATGGAGTATCATTCCAATACCAAAAGGCAAGTTTTCATCAATCACCCTTTGAATTTGTCATAACGAACTCTTAGTGGTAATACTCTTCAATATAGTCCGATCAAAGAGCAAAAGCATAATATGGTCATAGTGGCAACTGTCAATTGCTCTTCATTTTAGTCCGACCAAATGAAAAAGCATGATCATAGTGGCAAATACTCTTCTATATCAACTATACGTCTATATTTCAATCAACATGATGGAATATTCTACCAAACAAATGCACAACTAGTGCTTCTTTTCCTTAAGACTTCAAAATAAGAGTAGAGTCATAAGGGTGGTTACTAGCTATGGTACTCAGACACGGATTGAGTGTCTACTCGGATGTGGGTGTCCAAGTGTCCGACTCGGCTATTTTGTAGAAAAAGTCAAGTTTTTAGCTTAAAATGAAGTATCCAAGTAAAGTGTCGTGTCAGACACGACACGACAGGATACCCCATTTTTGAGGTAAATGAAGGTGTCGGAGTAACACTGGTTACTAGTTTTTGGTAGGGGAAATGAAAGGAAGTGAATAAAGATGAAACACATTAGCACCAAGCGCGCACATCATGCTCAGTTTGGCTAAATCAGGCCGAGTCTGGTCTGACCAAGCACGAAGCTCGTTCAACCGGGCTCGAGCATGGCCTGTTGTCATCCTTATACGAGATCTCGAGATTGTGAAGCTAGGTTTATACTTTTCCCTAGTAATAATACTCCCTACTTACACGCAAGTTCTTCTTGAGTCTTGTAACTCCATATTACCAAAGCAAGTTGGAAAAAGCGTGTAAAAATGAGTCTTTTCCTTGTAATAATCCATCAAAGAAACATGTTATCTACAACAAAAAAAAAACATGAACTAAGCTGGCCTTACTTAAGAGCATTTGGCCCAGTCCAAGCCCTATATACCCATTTAATTTGACGTGCAGCTTAAGGTACCAGTTTTTTCTTGCCAAACTTGAACAAAGATTGTGGTTTTGTGATGGAAGACAACAATTTCGTAAGCTACTTTATAAGATTGTACAAATTGTATTTGTCCAAGTTAACTAATTAAATAAATTTCATAGTATGTATAATAAATGTGTCGATCGCGATACAAAACGCTAATATCTCTGTCACAAAAATACTGCTACATTACATTTACTTGCATTCCTGACTAAAGATATACTTGTAATATCAACTTATTATGGTACAAAATACAAGGAATCCCCACCAACAGTTACCCAGATGAAAAGAAAGCAAAAAATTGTTCATCTTACAGAAAAAGAATTAGTACATAAATAATTAGGCTACTATAACACATCCTTTTCAATTTCAAGGATGCAATTCCAACAAAAGTATGTTTCTTTCATTTTTCTTCTTAGTATTCTTGTCTTTCTGCTGCTGCTTCTTTTGAATTGTTAAATTGAGTCCTTACCAAACATCACGCAAGTATCTACCAGTTGTCTGCAAATTCTTCACCATCCCTTCCGCTTGGGAACTACCCATACCGCCCTATAAACCAACAACTTAATTCGTAAGTAAACATTTTGGTTGACAGTACTAATAAACGACAGAGAAAAACGAGTTTAAGTGTCATTTTGTCAGGGGGAACTCATGCAACATTTTAACGTACTGTATAAATTTACTCTAACAGCTCGATTGGTTGATAATAGTAAATAACAAATTTGGTAATGAGTTTATCTGTATATTTGCTAAGGAAATCATATGATGCAAAACTCCATCGAACTATATAAAATTTCACCTTCATGTATTTTTCTTTTTATAGAAAAACATATTTATAAACAAAGTTGCATTACTGTGGATACAGGTACACATTTAATCATTGCCACCACACAATACCACTTAAAGATGGTTATGTTAGTCCTAGAAACTCTTTGAGCATCATAATTTATAACCACGTCAATTCACTTTCTAAGAGCACAAGTTCAATTCAAAAGCAACTTATGTTCATGAGTGAAAATCCTTCGAGTGTTTCATCAAAACAAGAAAAGAAATCCCTTCTATAATATAACTTCTTTCCATTTCCAACTTTGGCAATTTGAATGACACTGTTTTACCTCATACTCAACCAGTTTTCTAATGTTCTTCTGCATTACAATTCATCCAGTCAAAGTTTGATGTCTAAGAAAAAAACACTGTTATGTCGGATCTTGTATTATTCGTGTCAATGTCTATTATATAACTTATATTACTTATACGTACTAAGATATTAATGGTTAAAAACATGCAATGGGAAACCGTAAAAACCGACATAGGGAAGATCATTATGGAATGGAGGAAGTAAATTCCCTGAAAATTTGCTTCCTCCTAAAGCCCTAACACGTGTAACATGGTCAATTCAAGGAGCCAAAAGTGGTACCAAGGAAAATTATTGTAACAGGTGGTCTGCACAAAAAACGTAAGATCTTCTAGATATGCACTTCTTTGTAGGGGACGGAAGGGGGGACCGGCTAATAAAGTCTTCTTTGACAAATAATCTATAAGGACAAGATAAACCCAAAAAACACAAGGGCCAATAGAAGGCATTGGGTGTGGCATTCAAAACCATAAGATACGTAAGGACAGCATTAGTAGGGCCTAGAGAAAGCAACCTATGCTATTAATGTATCATGTATATACATGTCCAAAAAGATCCAGGCCTCAAGTATTTATGCATGTGGACATACCTGCTCCTGTAAAATTGTGTGAAGGACTCGGTGAACATCTCGTGCCATGCCTTTGGCGTCACCACAAACATAGACATACCCTCCTTGATTAATTACATTCCACACATCTGAAGCCTACATTAGCGGGAAAAGATAGAAACAAAAAAAGAGTAAGTTTAAAACCTGTTATCACATCATGTTGCATTTGCAACCCAAAATTTACGAAGACGAAGCTGTAGGCATTAGACATACTCTTTCCATCATTTTGTGTTGTACATATTCTTTCGTGGGCCCCTCTCGTGAGAAAGCAACTACCAGCTCTGAAAGCACACCGGTTTCAACGAAGTTCTGGAGCTCGTCTTCGTAAATAAAATCCTTTACAAGAATGGTTTCTTCCATCAATAACATTGAAAAAAGATGTAAAAGAACAAAAGGGTGAAAAGAACAAGCATATATATCTCACCACTTTACGGTTTCTACAGCCAAAAAACAATATCGCTTGCCCAAGATCTACTCCGTCTTCTTTCAGAGCGGATCTTTCCTGATATTGAGACAGAGAGAAATATGATTATTATAATATAAGAGGAAGAATGCTTGGAGAGGACAAACAACTGGGTTGTATACTGAACCTGCAAGAATCCCCTGAAAGGTGCTAATCCAGTTCCTGGACCGATCATTATAATTGGAACAGATGAATCTGCTGGGAGTTTGAAGTTGGACTGCCTCACAAAAATAGGTGCCCAACTACAATCATGACTCTCCCCTTGAGCTACGGAATTCTGTAAAGACCAAATACAGTCAAATTAGGTTCTTTTGAAGTAAAAGGCTGATTTGATGCAGATGTCTCATGTGGCATTTGTCCATAAAAATATATACAAGTATATACCAAATAATTAATATTGGTTCATCTAGTAGATATCTATGCAAGAATATGGGGGAATTTTATCATCTCCTCATTGAGTTATGAACTTCATTATCACCAACCAGCAAAACCTAAACTTTCTGGACTTGGCAGTGAAAATGCAACCCATCCCCCTCCCTTTGTGTATCAAGAAATGTACGACAAATCTACAATAATATATTAATATACCTTCATCCAAGTTGAACAAACTCCTTTATGAATCCTTCCAGTGGGCATTTTATCAAGAACCAATGCACATGTAACATGAATTCTTGATGGGGCCACTCTGCACACACATACAAAACACCCAAATGTGAAATGATTATTACCATATCATCAGCCAATAGCTTAAAAACAGGAAGGTAATTTGTGATTATGCTTCAGAAGAGAATTAGGAACAATGTATCTGCACAAAATCCGCAGCATACATGTCCAATGTACAATATGAGTTGCTAACATCTGTAGTACATTTTATTCTTTTATTTCCTTAGATCAATTAAGATAACCTAATTTTCAAGTACCTTAATTTAATTAATTTTTAAAAAATATTAGCAGTAAGTGAATCATCTTCAGTTGGCACTGAAGTTATTCCCAACTCATTCACTTTGGAATATCGCAGTAATGCTAATGAAGAAGAAAGTTCACAGGTGAGAATCAAATGGATGCTATAATTTGTGGCATCTGGCATACTCATGAATCATAAGTAATTCTTCTCCAACTTAAAATGATCTTTGGAACCAAAGAAGTAGAAGGTTGAAGTTACTAAAAAAACCTACTTTCATTATTCAGCACTTGAGATATTGCAATCAATATCATTAGCCAATTCAGAAGAAAAGGGAATAAATATAAACATGGAAACCAATTACTCTATGCCTCCTCAATGAGCTGGTTAATGTAGAAAAGAATCATGTTCACCAAAAAAACAAGCGAGACTATACTACCTTGGGGAGGATGAGATGGAGTAGTATCGAGGCTGTAAACGTGGTGCCACTGCAGCAAAGAAAACTCCAAGTGGTGGTTTAGCTGAGGGGAACTCGGCCATGACCTCAAGAAGACTCCTCTGACTTGCAACTACCCACTGAGAATATTCATCCTGCAATATTGAGATTCCTACTATTTAACAACAGCCTTGGAAAAGCTATGGGCATAAGACTATTCAAATAAAATGAAAAGCTTCATCACCTTTCCGGCAGGAGATGCGAGATATTTCAACCGTTTGGCTTCATTTGGATCAGAAGCATGAGCTGCTAAAGCGAGCAAAGCAGACTGAAACCATGCAAATCAGATAATTAGAACAAAGGTGACGCAACCATAAGGAATAAGATAATGGAAATTGATAGAAAATAACAAACCTTTTTGGGGGAGCTTAAAAGATCAGCATATCGAGTGAGAGCCGATCTTAAAGTACAAGGGGGGAAAGGTGGTGGTAGTGAGGTTCCAGCAACAGGAGTGCCGTCTTCGTTATCAGTATGGATAGAAAAGTAAGTATCTTTCAGGCCTAATAATCTTTCAGCTTCTTCCACAGTCTCAACAAGATTTTCACAGTAGACACCAACATGATCCCCTGTCTCATATCTGGATAGGACATAAACACACATTATAACTCAAACAAGGATAATTAGGGTGTAATCTCTTCACCTGAACTTATTTGAGCAGAACTTATTAGACCCAATCAGCCTGATTTCAACTTATGTTCAGACCTGATTGGACCACATCAGCTCTGAGTAGACCTGAGCAGCCGTAGTCTTATTTTTTATAAGATGAAGAGAACACACCCTCAGTGCACCAAGACTTCCCAAACAAAAAATAAGCACAATACATACAAAAGAAGATAGGAAAAATCTCAATCATGTATGAACCACTCATACAGTCATATAAGATGTAAAACTTACTTAAGCCCTGTGCCAGAAACGTCAAATTCCAAATGGGTGCAAGAACGATCTGAAGCAGGAGTATGTAGCTCCCTTCTCACAGCAACATTTGATCTTCACACAGATAACAAGCAACTTAGATGGAAGAGAATAATAAAAAGAAACTATAGCCTTCAGCCATGCAAACAATCTCTATACTAACCTGCATGGATGTTGGGCATCAAACACTGCATGACCATTAGCATTAGCCCAGCTCTTGTCTTGCTGAGCTACTTCAGCAGCCTCGTGAAACACAACCCGGTATTCTGGTATGGTAGCAGTATAAGGAGTAGACACAGCTACATCATCCTCGTCCCGAAGCAGCCGGTCTAATTCTGGCCAGACTAAGTCCTTCCTGAAATTGACCGTATTCTAAGTATATTTTACAGCAAATTACAACTTCATTTATAACAAACAGAAGGGATATTTTGAACAGTACCAAGCTGTAAAATCATCTTCGATGCACTGGTCATCATCACCAAGACCAACTGGAACAAGGCGTTTTGCACCTGCAATTGGCATGAAAGATAAGTTTTAGCAAGCCAACGACCTCTCAAAATGTCACAAGATCAGCAAACTCGAAACAGGTTGCACCAGCACAGGACTGTTCTTGGCTCCCTACACTTTATACAGCTAGTTAATCATCATCCAAAATTAATCATACTATATGGTTCTCATACTTGTTTTAGCATTATTTATGATATTCACAAGTTGCCATCCTCATTCCAAAACAAAGGACACACAAATAAAATACATACAACATGACACACCAAGCAGTTCGCTTGAAAAAAAAAAAGATCTCAAAACAGCTCACCCAATTTATGGACCTATGATAATTTTTCATCCAAAAATACAAGCAACAAAAAAGAAGAATACTGACTGGCAATGTGGATTAAATCAAGTAGGCTAGTACTAAGATTGTTCTACATTAAACAAGAAGAATCTACACCTGTACATTAAAACAAAAAGGTTCAGTGACAAATTCCAAGACTTTTCCACCATCATATTACAAAGTCTTCACTCTTCACCAAGCAGGAAGCACCACAAGTACGAGATTGATACATTTACCCAAAAGATGATTCATCCACTAGAAGTAGACAATAAAAGGCAATAATTTCAAAGTTGAATTCCACTTAGCGTCATTGATGTGTCTTTCTAGTATCTAAATTACCCACTGGGTAGACAGTTTTTCCCACATGATTATGCAAATTTTGGTAACACTCAACTTTTTTTTACCATTACTGTTATCACAATATTAAGTCATTAGCCACCCAAATCCTCACTCAGTCTGGTTTTAAATTTCCAATCAAAACTACTTTCCAAAATTCCTCTTAAAAGTACGTTCAAGAAACAATTTAAGTGATTGAGGTGTTCCTGAAGTCGGAAAAAAACCAAAATGGGACACTCAATTTCAGAAAAAGGGAGGTGTGGAGACATCAATTGCTTAACGGCAAAGAATTGAAACCACTGCAAGAATTCCAATGGACATTCTAACAGGTTTCCATCCAACAAGAAACTTCTTTTCATAGTATGTTTTTTAAGCCTAACATATGCAAAACTCTCAATCATTAGCAATCACATGGAAACCTCTCACTGACAGCTCAACAATCTTAATGATGCAATCACCAGATTAGCAACAGCTAACAGAAGTAAATGCTACCTTGCTCAGCGAGGAGCTCGTCGATCTCCTTGCCAACCTGTTAATCATTCAGATAACAATGATATCATTTACCAAATTATAACATTTTTCCGAGGAAAGCGAAAATATTAGATGAAGGAAAAGAGTACCTTGTTGAAATGTTCATACTGTCTATTTCCAAGCCCAAAGACTCCATACTCAAGGTTTTGAAGCCACTCACCCCTGTCCTTCCCCTACAACACCACAACATAAAACAAGTATTATATTGACTCTTCCTTCCATTGACTAATTTTTAAAATAAAAAAAAATCCTTACATGACATCAACACAACTAATATGAAATCATGTGAGATTTCCATCAGCTATTGGCCTAAGATTCTCAACTTAAATTTGATTCATTCATCATGCAATCAACTCAAAAGATTATTAATTCAAGTCAATAATCAAAGTCACTAAAGAAAGAAGATGATGCTAAAATCAAATTCATAAACTCAGAGTTATGTTCATAACATGACCTACTATAGTATTATGCATAATAATATAATATATAACTTTGCATTCTTAAAGTATATACCTCAAGGAACCATTTATAAAATCTTGCTGCATTGTCTGTTGGCTCCCCATCTCCATACCTAAATCAAGCATTACATTCATTTTTTACTTCAAACATTAAATCAAATTAGGCAAAAACAGAAAGAAAAAAGAGCAATAAGATACATACGTAGCTAAGAAGAAGAAAGCCAAATTTTCCTTCTTCAATTTTCTCTCATATTCATCATCATCTCCAGCATAATCATCCTAATCAAGATTCATAGAATAATAAGAACAAAATCCAACAAAACTCAAATTTCTTAAATTTTTTACAAAAAGGGAAATTCAAGTTATAAACTTTCTTCTACCACAAATTAAGCAAAAATAAACTTTAAACATAACAAAAGCAGAAAAAAAGAGGGTCAAACTTACCAAATCAACAATTTTAAAAGTCGCTTTCTCATATCTTGCTTTAGCCTCCTCTACTAACGCCTACCAACCACCAAAATTATTAATCAATCAAACAATCAAAATCACACATTTCCAAACAAATTTCACTTACAAAAAAAAAACAGAACATGAAAATCTAATATTTAGATACAAAAATTAATAAATTCTTAATTTACTAATTCAGGGAATATTTATTTTCAAAAATAAAAAAAGAGGGAAAAAAATAAAACCTTTGCAAATCCTTCAGCAGTACCAGTTTGAGTACCAAAAAAGACAGTAACTTTCTTTTTTCCATCATCAACTTCAACATCATCATCTTTAAGAATCAACGGTTTAGGAAGTTCAGAAACAACTTTAGATGATTTTCCACCGTTGGATTTCTTCCAAATGAACAAGAAAGCACAACCAATAAGTACAGCAATGGAAGTTGTAACAAACATAAGAACTTCACGATTCTCAACGATGAGTGCAGCAGCAGAAGAGTCTTCAAACGACGCGTTTAGTTGCTCGAAGTTTCCTTTTAGTAGAGCACTCATTAGATCTAAAGGTGATACTTTGATTGAATTGGAATCCATTATTGAATTTGAGCTGAATCCCAGATCAAATTTGATGAAAAAAAAAATACCCAGATCAAAATTTCTTCAAATTTCGATGGAATTTTAGGGAAAATTAGGAGAAATTATTGGTACCCAGAAAGAAAAATGAAGAAATTATAAAAGGAAATAATGGAGTCTCTCACTTTCTCTCTCTATAGTTGTGTGGTTGGATGTGAGGTGAGGGTAGGAGAGACTCCTGAAGAAGAGAGAAGAGAAGAGGGAGGTTGGAGAAGTATTAATAATGTAAGAAATTTCCTGCCTTTTTTTCTTTTTTTTGGTTGATTAATTACTACTTCTACCCAAATAAATATGGAGGAAATTTGACTTTTATATTACTTCTTCGTCATTTATTAGTTTATCCGTTTTGACTTTTGATATTTAATAATGTAAAAGTTTAAGTAATAATATCTCAAATTATTGAAAATTTAATATTCATAAACTAAATATTGAAATTAAACAAACAATATATGACATGATTATATTGTTTCTTATATATAAACCACAAATGATCATCAAAGTAATATAGATGAATAGTATTATAAGTCAAAGTAGGTTAAAATAATAAAGGATGTAGAGAATATTTTCAAATATTTTTTTATCAACATAAGGAAAATATAGGATTTTCTTTATTTTATTTCGATATAAACTTTCAAAATGACAACTTATTATTTCATGTACTTCATCCGTCTTCAAATAAATGAAATATTTCTTTCAAAAAGCTCTCACATAAAAAAAAGCATTAGTATCAAACTTATGTATTGATAAGATTACTAATAAAGCGCGTCAACTATTTAGTGACAAATAAAGTACTTTCTCTAATTTTTAACTGAAATGCTTCTCTCTTATTTATAAAAGTTTTTAAGAAATGTTCCATATATTTTAAAATAGAGGAAGTAATAAAAAATAATACATTCTCCATTTCGTTTTAAATGCAATAAATAAATATTTTATATTTCACACATAATACTCATTTGTTGCATTTAAAACAAAAGGGATGAATTATTAGAGATTAATTTGTGGGGTAGATTATTTTTTAGAGGAAATTTGTGGGGTAGATTTGGTGATGTGAAGAAGGTGAAGAGAAAGAGGGAGGAAATAGAACATTAAAAAAAAAAAAAAAAAAAAGAGGAGAGAGAAAGAAAGAAATAGGCCAACGCCCACCAACCCCCTCACAAAGAAATGCACTTCATAAGTCTTAAGAGAAAGACATGACCAGTCAACCTACCTAACACGATTTTATTAACCATGGTTAAGGAGGGTCCTAGTGGACATATTTGGTCCACGTGGGTTGATTATTTAAAGTTTGAATAAAATAAATTTTCAAGAAAGAAAAAATTATAGTGCTTAGTTCATTTTCATGTCATCATTTTGGGTAGTGACAGAAAAGGTTGTTGTTATGCCTTGGCCTTATTTTTCATTGTGTACATAATGAGGGAGACTATAGGTTAGTTGAGGAGATGGTAAGAAATATATGGTTCAATTAAATTAGCATAAGAAAGTAAGGGAATTGTCTATTCATCTGAATTTTACTAAACTAATTTGAATGATTGTACTTATTGAAATCTATTGTACAAAGATATAGTAATATAATTTATAACAACCTTCTTATTAAAGTTTATAAATAACCTAGTTTTACTACATTATCATGCACTTAATAAGAAATTTATAACCTTGTGAATTTTTTTTTTTTAATGTTAGATTAAGAACTTCTAGTAATGAAAAGCTTAGTCTACCGCACATAGTGTAAAGGGACAGAATACAAGTACCGATTTTGGTTTTATCGCAATTGATATATGAAATTTAGTTGGTAAAATACTGAAAGGTGGTACTTTTTGGAACTTGGATCAATCATGTTTACTTGATTTTTGTTCTCTATACATCAATAACTTTTGTTCTGTAGGTGTAATTTGTTGAAGATGATGCATAATCATCTATGATTTAGTGTTGTAGACTATATATGGTACATTAGAATTAGGTGTTCCTTTTGTGAGGAAGGACTACTAATATGTAATTTTCTTTCCTTTTTAAAAAATATTGTATTCGGCCTATATCCAAAAGACCAAAACTGATTTTTTTAAGCTAAGTTTGGTGTAGAATTAGAGTAATTGTATATGGAATTTGTCTTATAAGAGACCGCCTATTTTTAAAATAAATTTAGGCAATGGTAAGTCCAATATTAAAAAGAGAATTAACCCAATAGTGACTAGGTTAATTTTTTTTGATGACTAGTTTAATCCATTTAGTGACTAGTGGGGATGTTCTTTTCGACATAAAACAACTGAATTGAATTGAACGGAACCGAATTGATCTGGAATAAATTATAACTAATTAATAGTAATGATTATTATTTAGCAACTGAACTGAATAATATATAGAAAACTGAAAATAAATCGGGAAGAACAAACCCTAATTCTACTTTTATATTAAAATTAAACTGTCTCTTTCAATAAATGTTGTTGTGTGTAAGTTGATAGTTTGATACAACTGCCGGTACAAAGGTTGGCATTTCCCACTTTCTTATTAAATCCTTTGATGTGCAAGGCTTTGTTTGTTTGTTAGTACTTTGTTTCATTAATGAATTTTTTTAAAAAAAAAATGGAACTTTGTTTCATTATTTGCAAGGCCTCACATGAATCTTTGTTTCACATCCCAATTTTTTTTGGAATTTTCGGTGATCACAACTTCACAAGTACCATATATATTTTTTTTCACTAATCAGATAAAAAAAAAAAAAAAAAAAAATTGATGCTCTCCGACCACGTGGAGCTCGTGCGAAATGGACCGCGTTTTGCCGCCTTGGAAGTTGGCCATGCGTGCGTTCATGGCTCATGCCAAAAGACTGAGATGGTCTTTTAGTAATTTGCTGGTTTTTATTTTGAATTTTATTTTATTTTTCCATCTTTTGTTGGTGTCATGGTGTAATTTCACATTCTCTCACAAGTTATTATGTATTCTAGCACCAAACTAAAAGAAGTTGTTATGTATCTATTCTAGAGTCTAAACTAAAATTGGGTTTAGGGATAAACATACTTGAATGGATGACTTCCACCATGTCATGTATATTGATACGAGAGTATTTATCGTACATTCGGGTGTGTCATGTGCTGACATGCATGATATACCTAGGTTTTTTTTTTTCTCACTTGTTCTTTTTATGTTCTTCTTATTATGCGAAATTTGATCATTGGAAGGTTGCAAATAAGTAGTAAGTAAAAAATGTGTATCGTATTCACAATACACCCGAGTGTATGATAAAAGTTGTATATTTATACTTACAACTTTAATCATATACCCAAATATACCGTGAGCATGGTATACCCAAAGTTATTGTGTTGCTCATTTGAAAAATTATAAATGCTCAACAATTGTAGAATGGTAAAAGTTCCAAATGAGCAAATAAACTAACAATATATAGTATTGGATGTATTACACAAATGGTACACCCAGTATGAGATCATTTCTATCATGTATACTCCTACCTAGACCCCATCTATTATCAACCATTGAAATCTGACCTTATTATCAAAACACCGTTTTGAATATTGGGATATTGATTACATTTAATGCGAAGGAAAATAAAGTGTATATGATAACTAATATAGGATATTTTGTATATTCTTCTATGTCAATCAACATTTTGTAATAGCTTACAACTCTTTTTGCTTCACATAATAATCAGGTATTATCCTTGATCAAGTTAGCCTCTTAATTGTATAGTATATAATATTTATAAATTATAAAAGCAATATTACTTGTTTATATATATATATATATTTGTATTATACATGGTCAATACCTTATATAAAATCAAAATAGATATCATTACAATATTTCCCACAAATTTTATGTATATAGGAATGTATGAGAATTATTTAAATATTCTCTATCAAAACTTTTTTTTAACCTCCTTTCGAAAACCTTTTGGCAAATTTTTCTTGGGTTGTCTTCGCATAGTTTTTTTTAAGGGTAATGCTATATGCAGCCCTTAGGGTTGCATATAAGATATAAATATATTGCTTAAACTGGAAATTAGTTGTAAATTTATAACAAAAGTTTACATTAATCTATGTAATAAATGATCAGTTAATGCTTTTTTTTTTTTTTTTTAGCTTTTTATATGCAGTCTTTAGGATTGCATTTAGCTTTTTCTTTTTTTAATAATTTTTCCTTTTAAAAACATGTCTTTTTAGTTGAAAAAAAGAAATTGTTTAAAAAGGTGTTATGGGTTAATTCCCCTCAAAAAAAAAAAAAAAAGTTGTTATGGGTTATTTATAATTGGAGTTGTTCTAAAGACCCACAAAAAAGTTACGAACAAAAGAAGGTTGACACTGAACTTGTAGCTCAGACCTCAGTAGTCAAGAATCGTAAGTCGTAACAAATCAAATAACAATGGAGGTTTCTACCAAAGATAACCAGGTAAACTTCATATTTATTTCTTGCACTTTTTTTTTTTCCAGTTTAGTGCATTTTTCTTTTTTCCCCAAATCTTGAATATTTCCTTATTCTTAACAATTGTTTGATGATTTCCATATGATTTTCAGTCCCTTTTACTAATTAACTTGCAATAGGCATATAAATTAATGACCCATATGATTTTCATGTGAGAGAGTTTATAAAGATTGAAGAAAATTTCATGTACTCTGCTTTATAATACTTTTAATTGCTAAAGTGTTCATCATTTGGGAAGTTAATGAAGAATATGGTAAGTTAATTATTAACATTATATACCCTTTTTCTCATTTCAGTAGAGTTCTCATTGTAGTTGTTGCTTTAAGAATGCATGTACTTTCATCAAACAGGTGGTGCGTTGTATGAGTTACAGTTGAATGTGGGTTCTTGCTCCTTTTTTTCTACAATTTTTTTAGGTTTTAGGGTTTTGAAGTTTGAAATATTTCTGGGATTTGCGTGTTGAATGTGGGTTCTTGTTCCTTTTTTTTTTTTTTTTTCTATATGTATCTTTTTTGGGTTTTTGGATGTTGGAAGTTTGAAATATTTCTGGGATTTGCGTAATATGAATCTTTATTCTTGTATGTTTTTTGCTTACTTGCAGCCTTCTACATCGAGTAATGTAGGTGGTGGAACGGATGATGATTGTTTCTTGGTTCTGGAATTGTCTAAAGATGATCCTTTGTATGAAAAGAAGATAGTGAGTACTGTTATAGCTTTATTTTTTTCATTAGGGTTTATGGATTAGTGGATTACTTGCTGACTTGCTGTAGTTAATTTAATCATCCAGCTGTTCAATTTTTTGGTAAGACTGACATGTATGAAGTTATGAACTGTGATGTCTTTTGACGTGCTCGAATAGTTTCATCCATAACCGTTCAATTAATTGTCGATGATTTTAAATCCAATATTTGACGAATGGATTTTTGACATGACATGGAATGGTGTGTTCAGATGAATGCTGAACTTTTCAAGCCAGTGATATGGCTGTTTATGTATCCATCCATTCAAGTAATTATGGTTAGCTCTTATAGTATTTTAGGGTCTTCAAATGAGTGAGATTTGTGATTTTGCAGAAGCAATGAATTCAAAGCACTTGGCTTTATGTATTCCACTAATGTTTGCATTAGCGTAGTTTTCTGCTAAGATTTTTTTTTCTCTCTTTTATTACAGAAATTGCTTACAGACAAGGGCTTTGGTCCAAATGACCGTGTATACTTCCATAACACTTTAGTTTCTGAATCTGCAAATGTTGTGGATGCCTTACTCCAGAGAGCTCGAATAATTAACTTGAACGATGTAAGTGGTTTTGAAGATATGGTACATTTTACATCTATTTTATGCAGTAGGCTGATTTGTAGTTTAGATTAGCTTGGAAAATGGTTGCCTGCATGTTATATCTAGTCTGCATTATGTACCAACATAATTGTCCGGTTGTCCCTTTAATCTATAGTATATTTGCTACTATACAAGATGATTAACTTATCAGAGCACTTGAAATCCGGAACTATCGTACCAACAATTATGATAAGTTGCCTCTTCCTGTTGCAGATTGAGCTTTATTTTGGTCCAATGAATGTGGTTTCCGAAGAAGAATTGTACAGTTTTCGGAATGAGTTAGAGGCTCTCAATTTTACTCTCTCTCTTGTTGATCTCTACAGTGAAAAAAGTAACGGAAATAATGCTTCACTGAAAGTATTACGAGATGCAATTATCAGAAGACTTTACGGTGTTGGTGAAATAGATAAATTTGAAACAAGGATTGTAAAGAAAGCATGTGACAGTGAGAAGCATCTTATGGAGTGGGCTGAAAGCTGTGGTCTAAAATCTAAGCTGCAGATAGCTTGTATGTCAGAAATCGTAATAAAATCTGTTTCTTTTAACTTGTTTGAATCACCACTATGGTTGTCCTTGCAAAAATCTGCTTAAGATGCTTTCTAGTATTGATGTTTACAATTTGTGCAAAATCTAGATGTTGAAGGAGCTGGGAGAGGAGCTCTGGCAGCAGAAGGTCTTGGGGTTGGAGACATTGCACTGGAGATTCCGATTTCTGTTATTATTTCAGAAGATCTTGTATATGACTCAGACATGGTATGCTTCATCTGGTGAAAGGTTATTATATGCACAAATTAAATTTATTAATCTGACCTCAGTGCATCAGCATCTTATGAGTTTTGTTAGGTGTAGAACTGGACACATCTTTCTTCCATATAGCAGGATACATAATGGATTATTGTTGTGTAGACGAGGGGAAGTATTGAATTTCTCTGTACTATTTATTAATTTAGGTTGATGCTCTGGAGAAGATAGATGGCATTTCCGCTGAAACTATGTTGTTGTTGTGGAGCATGAGGGAGAGGCACACTGTGGATTCAAAGTACAAATCCTACTTTGATACGCTGCCTGAAGAATTTAACACGGGTTTGTCCTGCTGACTAATGTCTTTTTAATATTGCAGCTTTCAATAGTTCGGTCCATATATAACTCGTATTGATCATCTAGCAACTCTATATACCTGTATTGTGATTATTATTTAGGGAAATCACCTTTTAACAGCTGGCTTTCTGTGCTCTGGCTATTTTATCTTAATTTATCACCAGACCCTCAATAAACAAGCTTCTGACAATGTTGAACAGGTTCTTGCTAAAATTCTGTAATTTGTTTGAAATAGGATTGAGTTTTGGTCTGGACGCAATAGTGGCTTTGGATGGGAGCTTGGCCCTTGAAGAATTATCCCAAGCTAAGGAGGTAATATAAATGTTTATTCTGTTTATCATATATTAGCAATCATATATTTGATGGTTGTGGTTAAAGAAATTCTTCGTAATGGGATGTATATGGAGTAAAATCCAAGCTCGTATCGCAGTTATGATATATAGCTAGGGCTGTTTAGAGTATGGTCTGGGCCGCTCCAAACCGCAAACGAAATCAATCTATCGCGGTTTGGTTTGGTTTGCAATTTTAAAAATATGGGTTACTTTGGGATTTTGACCAAACTACACTTTGCGGTTTGGGTTTTGTTTGGATTTCTAAGAAATCAAACCAAATCGTACCATAAACTGTTTAATGTGCTGCAGATTATTAAACCCTTGTGGCAAATTGTAAAAATTTGGTTTGGTGTGCATATTTCTGAAAGCAATGGACGTGGCAGGGAGGGAAGTTAAACACAATTTGACAATTTATCAATAAAGTTTGTGACGATCTTACCATATAAAAAAGATAATTTATCACATATTATAAACACTTGTCGCAAGGATAATAATGGTTAAACTACAAACCACAGTACACCAAACCGTTTTACACGGTGCGGTTTAATGCTGTTTGGGCCAAAGTACGCTGCGGTTTCGTACGGAAAAATGCCAAAGCGTTATTTGCGGTTTGGTTTGGGTAATGTCCCAAGTGACGCCGAACCAACCCGCTAACACCCTAGAAAGCTGATAGCAGCATTTATGCTTCATCATACTTGGGATACAAAAGTAACTGGTCGTACAGTTGAATGGTCCTAGAATTCTATTGAAAAATGACCTACATCAATAAAAGCAAAGGATATTCTTAACCTGTCTTTTTCAGACAATAAACCTACCTTAATTAATATAATCCCTTTGTTCCAAAGATAATTGTCGTAGGAAACTTATCACAAATATTACGAGTACATAATGAGTATGAATGTATGACGGAACCAATTGTGTACTAGGATAGTTGGAACGGGGAAAGTTAATTTGGTAATGTCATCTATTAAAATGAGATAAATTAATTTATGAGGATATTGTCTTTGACACTGAAGGGGTTTTTATTAAAATTACATACTTTTACTGGTTACTTATATAGCTGATATATGCATGTTGCAGCACTTACGGTCTGAATATGATGAGTTGTTTCCTGCACTCTCCATCAGTTCTCCTGATATATTCGCACCTGAGTTCTACACATGGGAGCAGTATCGATGGGCATGTGAGTTATGGTACTCAAATTCGATGAAAATAATGTTTCCTGATGGAAAGCTTAGGACATGTTTGATCCCTGTTGCAGGTTTTCTGAACCATTCGGTATGTTCTCTTGTCTTCTTTCACTGGCTTTTCTGTTTTGTTGTAATTTAAGAGGATCACAGAATATTCGCTTGCCAAATTTTACTGCTGAAACTCGAGTCTTAACGCTTAATCTTACATGCGGACGATTGCCAATGCAAGTAGTGCATGGGTCTGTTCTGGGAGCACCTGCCTGCCATCGATCCAGAGGAGCTGGCTGGTAGGCTCGGAACCACCTGTGCGATGCAGGCCTCTCATATTGTAGAAAAAGTCAATTATTCATACATTCTTGCTAAAATATGCATTATTGTTTTGCGCAAGCTCACCCATATTGATTCTTTTTATTTACGGTCAACTTCCCACTTACCTAAGCTGCTAGAGTGTACAACCTGATTGCAATATTCATGTCAACACATTCAATATTCTACCATTTATCTTACAGATTTAGAATGTCAAAATATAAATGCAATAATTTCTCTTTCTTCTAAATGGATAAAAAATATAATTAGTGTATTACTCCCCTTTATAGCCAAAAAAATTGTTAATCTAATGCCTCTTTATCTCTTCCATCATGACGGTGAGAAACAAGCTCACCCGCTATCTCCTTTTAAATATTTGTTGAATACTATTTTTGATATGGTGTTGTCTCTCTACATTTCTACATTCTACAGATTTGCCCACATATTTTGCATTATGGCAGAGTGGATGCTACGACAAACACTCTCAAATTCCCTTTGTCAAGACCTTGCAAGAGGGGTCAGCAATGCTACCTGAGCTATGGAAATCTGTCTAGTTCTCATCTGCTCACCTTCTATGGTTTCATACCAGAACAAACAAACCCTTTTGATGTCATCCCTTTAGGTGGGTTTCATTTACTTTCTTCCATTTGCTACAATGGGGGTCGTCAGAGTTGTTTCTCGATTTTTTTTTAAACATATTGTTCTTTCCCTTTTCGGGGTGATCTCACTTTTTTATGGAAATCATTGATTGATTGTGGTTGTGTTGTAGATATTGAAGCAGCCCCAGACTGCTCTTCTGAGGATGTTCGTTTTGCATCTGACGTTACACACATGGTTCGGGGTGCATGGCTTTCACCCAACCAAGGCATCTTCTACTATGGATTGCCGTCACCACTATTGGAGCATTTACGGAGTGCTCGGAGTCCCGGCTTGCAGACAATGACACTGGTACATCTCGCTCCTGTATGGTTTTGATTATCAATAGCACACCTGATATGGAAACTTCAGACAGATTTTATGGTAGAAGCCTATTGTTTGGATTTGGGTGCAACTCATGCGATATACTCCCTCCGCCTTTTAACTTGCTACATAGTGGAGTAGTATACATAAATGAATGTGTCAAATACTGGTTATATGTACCGTAAGTTCAAATTACTACTTGTTACATTTTTTTGACATGTGGTCCCCATATCATATCTACCATCTATTTATCCTTCTTTTTGCCACTTAACCTTTTATTTCTACCTATTTTGCCCTTCCTTTTTGCCATCTACTAATGAAATAGTGGTCCATACCCTCACTGCGTTACTGCGTACATCTCCTGAAGATTTGTCTAGAAGTGAATAATAGCAAGTAATTGTAGTATGTTATATTGCGAATTGTGCAGATCAGTAAATTGAACTAGTTGAAATCATTATTGGTTTGTATTTTGTGCTGTTCAAATGCTGTTAGGATCACAATTGGACACTGACTTTTGGCTTGTTTATTATATATCAGCTGCAAGAAAACTTGGAAAATGAGATGGAAGTTCTGAAGGACCTTAGAGCGATTTTTGATAACATGATGGAAAACCTTGGTGACGCGGATATGGATGACCGGTAAGTTTTCAGTGAGACTCTTTAATGCACATATTTAAACATTAACACGTGAACCTAAATCTGATATCTTGCCATTTGTAAGGAAAAATGAGAAGTGGGATGTACAATTAGCAATCAAGTACAAGGATCTGCAAAGATATATCGTGTCTTCTGTAACGACTGCCTGTGTTCGTGGCCAAGATATGGTGGAACATGAATTGAGTGCTTGCATGGCTGAGAATGCTGTTGGGTAGCTGTAACTTCATAAAGAACGAGCGCCCTTTCCTGCTGATTTTCGTTAATCATGACTCATGTGTATGAATGCTTTGTTGGAGCTTTATACTTTCTCTGTATGTCTCTTTTGTTTGTAATACTAGCATAAATAGCAAGGTGTAACTTGTAGTTGAAAAGTCATATTAACATGTGGCGTAGATTAGCCGATGCAGCAATTTTGTTCTGGAACTTACTCATTTGAGGTAGAGGAGATTGATGTTACTGATAGCAGATTAGTTCTGAATATCAAGCACTTCCCTTGAAGATATCTATGGAGTATACTAGTCTAAATTTCTAAACTCGAGTGTATTAAAGAAAAAGCCAAATGAAGGAGGAGTAAACAAGGACCCTTTACATTTTTTAGAGTACCCAAAGAGTTCAAATGGTGCAAGGAGTCTGCTAGTTAAATGATTGAATATATACTTCCTATGTTTTGAAATAAATGAAATGCTGCTGTCAAAAAGTCTTACATAAAATAGAAGCGTTTCTTAGAACGAAGGAAGTAAAATGTTTGATAATGCTTAAGTGGTGATGCTACAAATTGCCTAGAAAACGAGAGAATTCATAGGAATAATTGTAATGTCTTTAAGTGAGAATTTTGTTTTAGGTACAAATTAGATGTATGTTCAATATTATTTGCTATATAAATAAGTTATAGATAAGCAATTCTATTTTTCTTGTGATCCTTCTAACCCACTTGATGGAAATGTTTTGTTTTTAAGGGTCCTTTTAATAGGGTGTAAAGCACTTTCAACCGAAGATGTTTTTCAAGAAAAATAGTTTACATGTGGAAAAATCATTAATAAATGGGTCGTTTGCTGGCATTATGGGGCAATTCAGATGACGCGAATTACTTGAGATGCATTATAAGTCGTGTCGCACCCATAGACAGGTTTTGGGTGAAAAATATGACCGAGCTCGGAGAAGCCCTAAAATGGTCAAAATTCAAGGTTATAAGTCACGCTTTAGACGTTTACGGGATTTGTGCACTGAATATCGTGGGATGTCTTGAGGGGGCATGGGATGGTATATTAGGACTCCCATAGCTTTGAACGTGCATAAGAAAAGCTTTTACGACCGTTTCGGGATAATTCTATGGCCGCACGACAAAATAATAAATGGGTTGTTTGGTGGTATTCTGGGCAATTAAGATGGTGCGAAGCACTCGGGATGCATTATAAGTCGTGCCGCATCCCATATGAAGGTTTTGGGTGAAAAATATGACAGTGCCCGTATGAACCCTAAAACGGTCAAAATTGAAGGCTATAAGTCATGCTTTTAGACGTCCACGGGACTCGTGCACCGCATGTCGTGGGATGGCTCGAAGGGACATGAAATGGTATATTAAGGACTCCCACAACTTTGAACTGACATAAGAACAACTTTTACGATCGTTTCGAGGCCATTCCGTGCCTGCACCACAAAATCATAAATGGGTGGTTTGCTGGCATTCAGGGATAATTCAGATGGTGCGAATTACCCGTGATGCATTATAGGTCGGGCTGCACCCCATAGGAAGGTTTTCGACAAAAAATATGACCGGGAGCGGAAGAGCCCTAAAACGGTCAAAATTGAAGGCTATAAGTCACGCTTTTAGATGTCCACGGGACCCGTGCATCGAATGTCGTGGGATGCCTCGATGGGACATGAGATGGTATATTATGGACTCCCACAGATTTGAACATGCATAAGAACAACGTTTACGACCATTTCGAGTCCATTCCGTGGCTGCACCACAAAATCATAACTGCGTGGTTTGATGGCATTCTCGGGCAATTCAGATGGTGCATAGCACCCGAGATGCATTATAAATCGTCCCGCACCACATAGGAAGGTTTCGGCGAAAAATATGATCGGGCTCGGAGGAGTCCTAAAACGGTCAGAATTGAAAGCTATAAGTCACGCTTTTAGACGTCCACGATACCCGTGCACCGATTGTTATAGGATGCCTCCAGGGGACATGGGATTGTATATCAAAGACTCCCACGGCTTTGAACGGGCATAAGAACAACAATTTTTAAGACCGTTTCACGGCTATTCCGTGGCTACACCACAACATCATAAATGAGTGGTTTGATGGCATTATGGGGCAATTCAGATGGTGCGAATCACTCGGGATGCATTATAAGTCATGCCGCACCCCATAGGAAGGTTTTCGGCGAAAAATATGACCGAGCCCATAGGAGCCTTAAAACGGTCAAAATTGAAGGCTATAAGTCACGTTTTTTTGATGTCCACGGGACCCGTGCACCGAATTTCGTGGGATGCCTCAAGGGGACATGGGATGGTATATTAAAGATTTCCACGGTTTTGAATGTGCATAAGAAAAGATTTTACGGCCGTTTCGGGTCTTTTCGTGCTTGCATGACAAAATAATAAATGGGTCGTTTGGCGGCATTCTGGGCAATTCATATGGTGCGAAGCACCCATGATGAATTTTAAGTCGTGCCACACCCCATAGGAAAGTTTTCGGCAAAAAAATAAGACCGGGCCCGGGGATCCCTAAAACAGTTAAAATTGAAGGCTATAATTCACAATTTTAGACGTCCATGAGACCCGTGCACTGAATTTCGTGGGATGCCTCGAGGGGTCATGGGATTGTTTATTAAGGACTTCCACGACTTTGAACGTGCATAAGAACAACTTTTACGGTTGTTTTGGGGTCTTTTCGTGGCTGTACGACAAAATAATAAATGGGTCGTTTGGTGGCATTTTGGGGCAATTCAAATGGTGCGAAGCACCCGGGATGCATTCTAAGCCATGTCGCACTGCATAGGGTTGTTTTCGGCAAAAAGTATCTTCGGGCCCTTAGGAGCCTTAAAACGGTCGAAATTGAAGGATATAAGTCACACTTTTAGACATCCACGGGACCCGTGTGCCGAATGTCGTGGGATGGCTCGATGAGATCGACATGTGATGTTATATTAAGGAATCCTACGATTTTGAACGTGCATAAGAACAACTTTTACGACCGTTTCGGGTCTTTCCGTGGCTACACGACAAATAATAAATGGGTCGTTTGGTGGTATTCTGGGGCAATACCTATAATGCGACGCACTAGGGATGCATTATAAGGCGTGCTGCACCCCATAGGAAGGTTTTCGGCGAAAAATAAGACCGGACTTAGAGGAGCCCTAAAACGGTCAAAATTGAATAAGTCACGCTTTTAAACGTCAACGGGACCCGTGCACGAATTTCGTGGGGTGCCTTGAGGGGATACGGGATGGTATAATTAAAATTTCCACGACTTTGAACGTGCATAAGAACAGCTTTTACGGTCGTTTCGGGGTCTTTTCGTGGCTGCACGATAAAATAAAGGGTCGTTTGGTGGCATTCTAGGTAATTCATATGGTGCGACTCACCCGAGATGAATTATAAGTCGTGCTGCACCCCATAGGAAGGTTTTCGGCGAAAAATAAGACCGGGCCTAGAGGAGCCCTAAAATGGTCAAAATTGAAGGCTATAAGTCACGCTTTTCCACGTCCACCAGACACGTGCACCGAATTTCATGGGATACCTCAAGGGGATATGGGATGGTATATTAAGGATTTCGACGGCTTTGAATGTGCATAAGAACAACTCTTACGACCGTTCCGGGTCCTTTTGTGGCTGCACGGCAAGATAATAAATAGGTCGTTTGGTGGCTTTCTGGGGCAATTCATATGGGGCGAAGCACCCATGAGGAATTTTCAATCGTGCGACACCCCATAGGAAGGTTTTCGACGAAAAATAAGACCGGGCCCGGAGGAGCCCTAAAACAGTCAAAATTAAAGGTTATAAGTCACGATTTTAGACTTCCACAGTACCCGTGCACTGAATTTCGTGGAATGCCTTAAGGGAACAAGGGATGGTTTATTAAGGACTTCCACGACTCTAAACGTGCATAAGAACAACTTTTACGGCCGTTTCGAGGTCTTTTCGTGGCTGCACGACAAAATAATAAATGGGTCGTTTGGTGTCATTCTGGGGTAATTCATATGGTGCGAAGCATCCAGGATGAATTTTAAGTCGTACCGCACCCCATAGGAAGGTTTTCGGTGAAAAATAAGACCGACCCGGAGGAGTTCTAAAACGGTCAAAACTGAAGGCTATAAGTCACGCTTTTAGACGTACATGGACCCGTGCACAGATTGTCGTGAGATGTCTTGATGAGACATGGGATGTTATATTAAAGAATTCCACGGCTTTGAACGTGCATAAGAACAACTTTTACGACCGTTTCGGGGACTTTCCGTGGCTCCACGACAAAATAATAAATGGATCGTTTGGTGGTATTATGGGGAAATACCTATGGTGCGACGCACCATGGATGCATTATAAGTCGTGCTGCACCCATAAGAAGGGTTTTTGGCGAAAAATATTACTGGGTCCGGAGGATCCCTAAAATGGTCAAAATTATAAGTCACGCTTTAAGACGTCCACGTGACCCGTGCACCGAATTTAGTGGGATGTCTCGAGGGGACATGTGATGGTATATTAAGAACTTCCACGGTTTAACGTGCATAAGAATAACTTTTACGGCCGTTACAGGGTCTTTTTGTGGCTGCACGACAAAATAATAAATGGGTCGTTTGGTGGTATTCAGGGGCAATACATATTGTGCGAAGCACCCGGGATGCATTATAAGTCGTGCCACACCCCATAGGAAGGTGTTCGGCGAAAAATGTCACCGGGCCCTAAGGAGCCCTAAAACAGTCAAAATTGAAGGTTATAAGTGACGTTTTTAGACATCCACAAGACCCGTGGACTGAATTTCGTGGGATTCGTCGAGGGACATAGGATGGTATATTAAGGACTTCCACGACTTTGAACATGCATATGAACAACTCTTATGGCCGTTTCGGGGTCTTTTCGTGGGTGCACGACAAAATAATAAGTTTGTCGTTTGGTGGTATTATGGGGCAATTCATATGGTGCGAAGCACCCGAGATGCATTTTAAGTCGTGCCGCACCCCAGAGGAAGATTTTCGGCGAAAAATATCATCAGGCCCTCAGGAGCCCTAAAATGGTCAAAATTGAAGGCTATAAGACACGCTTTTAGACGTCCACGAGACCCATGCACTGAATGTCGTACGATGGCTTCATGTGATGTTATATTAAGGAATTCCACGGCTTTGAACGTGCATAAGAACAACTTTTACGACCGTTTCGGGGTCTTTTCGTGGCTGCACGACAAAATAATAAATGGGTCGTTTGGTGGTATTCTGGGGCAATACCTATGGTGTGACGCACCAGGGATGCATTATAAGTCGTGCTGCACCCTTAGGAAGGTTTTCGGCGAAAAATATGACCGGGCCCAGAGGAGCCCTAAAACGCTTTTAGACGTACACGGGACCCGTGCACCGAATATCGTGGGATGGCTCCATGAGACATGGGATGTTATATTAAGGGATCCCACGGCTTTGAACGTGCATAAGAACAACTTTTACGACTGTTTTGGGGTCTTTTCGTGGCTACACGATAATATAATAAATTGGTCGTTTGGTAGTATTCTGGGCCAATACCTATTGTGCGACGCACCAGGGATGCATTATAAGTCGTGATGCGCCCCATAGGAAGGTTTTCGGCGAAAAATATGTCTGGGGCCGGAGGAGCCCTAAAACGGTTAAAATTGAAAGCTATAAGTCACGCTTTTAGACGCCAACGGGACCCGTGCACCGAATGCCGTGAAATGGCTCGATGGGGCATGTGATGGTATATTAAGGACTCCCACGGCTTTGAACGGACATAAAAACAACTTTTAATGCCGTTTCATGGTTGTTCCAAAAAATCATAAATCGGTGTTTTGATGCCATTCTACGGCAATTCAGATGGTGCGAAGCTCCCGGAATGCAATACAAGTCATGCCGCATCACAAAGGAAGGTTTTCGGTGAAAAATATGATCGGGACCGGAGGAGCCCTAGAACGGTCAAAATATAAGGCTATAAGTCACACTTTTAGACGCCAACGGGACCCGTGCACCAAATGTCGTGGAATGTCTTGAGGGAAAATGGAATGGTATATTAAAGACTCTCACGGCTTTGAAAGGGCATAAGAACAACTTTTATGACCGTTTCAAGGCCATTTCGTGGCTGCACCACAAAATCATAAATGGGTGGTTTGATGGCATTCTGGGGCAATTCAGATGGTGCGAAGCACCCGAGATGTATTATAAGTCGTGCCGCACACCATAGAAAGGTTTTCGGCGAAAATATGACCAAGACGGAGGAACCCCAAAACGGTCAAAGTTGAAGGCTATAAGTCACCCTTTTCGACGCCAACAGGACCCGTGCACCGAATGTCGTGGAATGCGTCGAGGGGACATGGATGATATATATATTAAGGACTACCACGGCTTTGAACAAACATAAGAACAACTTTTACGACCGTTTCACGGCCATTTCGTGGCGGCACCACAAAATCATAAATGGGTGGTTTGATGGCATTATGGGCATTTCAGATGGTGCGAAGCACTCGAAATGCATTATAAGTCGTGCCGCACCCAATATGATGGTTTTCAGCAAAAAATATAAGGTCCATAGGAGCCTTAAAACGGTCAAAATTGAAGGCTATAAGTCACACTTATAGACGTTAACGGGACCCGTGCACCGAATGTCATGAAATGCCTCGAGTGGACATGTGATCGTATATTAAGGACTCCCACGGCTTTGAACGGATATAAGAACAACTTTTAAGACTGTTTCACGGTCATTCCGTGGCTGCACTACAAAATCATAAATGGGTGGTTTGATGGCATTCTGGAGCAATTCAGATGGTGCGAAGCACCCGAGATGCATTATATGTTGTGTCAAACCCCTTAGGAAGGTTTTTGGCGAAAAATATGAACGGACCTGGAGGAGCGCTAAAACGGTCAAAATTGAAGTCTATAAGTCACACTTTTAGACGCCAACGGGACTCTTACATCGAATGTCGTGGGATGTCTCGAGGGGACATAAGATGGTATATTGACGACTCCAACGGATTTAAACGTCATAAGAACGACTTTATAAGTTGTGAAAGCCAGTTGAACAAAGCTCTACTTAAGTTTCTATCTACTTCGAGTATGACAATTGTTATAGTTATATGATATATCTTACTAAAATGGAGTAATAAAATTTGTTGAAATAATCACTTTAATCAAAGTATAATACTGTTGCGTTAAGTCTCATCTTTATTGATTGAGATCCTTATTTAATAACTAAAACTATCCTTTTTATTCTAATTGGAGGTGCAAAAGTCTAGTAGTTAGAATGCAACTTGTTTTAGTTATTGGAGAATATTCCTAACTATTAGAACTAGATCTTAGTTTGATTTTTCTTTGATAATCTACTAATTTGTATCAGTGTAAATTGGTTTCAGTGAATTTTCATCAATATATTCACTAAGCTACATAACTTTAATTTTTTTAATCAGTAAATTATCAGTTTCAATTATTTAAAATAAATTATAATCTTTAAAAGTTATTATGATTCAATGAAAATCAAACAAAGAAACACATGACTTAATTGTTAAAGATTCTTATTGGAGAAAAATGCAAAAACAAAACTTCTTTACCCTCTTAGGATTAAAACTTTTAACCACTAGAGCTACCTCCACACGGCCACAGCTCAATTAAACAGTAATACATTATAGATGTGCAAAGGTAAGATTGCATAATATTGTATTACAGTACCAAACCCACTAGGATGTGGCAAATGGTAAATGATAGCAAATAAAGATGTCCTACATGAACACACTGTATAATGTATAGTTTATGTCAGCCAAATAGGTCTATTTTGGACTAAGGCACCACATGCAAACTAGATAGCTAACTTTATAGTTTATCCAATATCCATCCAGCTCAATTTGAGATAAAATCTTAGGCTAATATATTCTCATTTGGCTTTATTAGGTTTAATTTATACGACAATGGACATATACTATAGTCCATTCATTCCTCATTTAAACAATTAATTATGCTTAGCTCACAATTAAAGAAAAAAAACAAATACACATATACACAGTTTACTAGTATTTTACTTAGTTAAACTGATAAAATAAGTGAGTAATCTATGGTGTATATATCAAGAAATTTTTTAACAATGGCAGAGCATCATACTTCCAACATCAATGGTGGCATGACACATATTATTCCATTGGAATAAAGGTTGTTATTGTTAATTATGTGATGTCAGATTATGCCTCTAGAAACATGTTACCTTTTCTTTTTAATGAAAAAATTGAGGTCTCGAATAAGAAGGGACATACACTAGAAATTGTTGGGTATATGGCATGATATGAAGCTCATGGAGGTGTATGGGTGTGGAGATGAGGTTGCGTAAAGGGAAAACATCATATTGGGCATAAGGCGAACTTTGAATGGACATATCTTTCAATCTATAAATGATTTTGAGGTGATTCAAAGTGGAGGTGATAGCTTGTTCCGAGAGCTTTCCAACGATAGGTCATATGTCCAATTCCGGTGAGAAACGAGGAAGTTATGACTGTTTTACGAAGAACTGACGAATCTGACGGCAGAAACTTAGGTGCGCCCGCACCAAGGGCTGGTGCGCCCGCACCTATCGGGGATGCGATTTTTCCGGTTTTTCGTTTAATGAGGGTATAAATAGGTGCCCTAATTACGATTATTGTATTATTCATCATTATTCACAGATTAGAGAGAGAAAAAGCTATAGAGGGAGTCTTGAGTGCTTTTTTGTAATCTTTCTTGAATATTCATCGATTCCTAGTGCAGATTCGTGGTTTTTCTCCCAGTTCTTGGGTTTCCACGTAAAAGTTCTGGTGTGTTCTTTCCTGCTTTATTATTTGATATTCTATTATTGTTTGCTATTATTTCTAGATTGATAGTCAATAGAACTTACAAGTGGTATCAAGCAGGTTTGATTATTGTCTAGATCTAGAATAATTAACAATGGAGGATTCAAAGATTAGAATTGAGAAGTTTGATGGGACAGATTTTGGATATTGGAAGATGCAAATAGAAGACATCTTATATCAGAAAAATCTGTATCAACCTTTGTCTGAAAAGCCTGCTGAGATGGAGGAGGCTAAACGGAAAGTACTGGACAGACAGGCACTGCGGTGGTGCGTTTGACATTGGCTCGGACTGTGGCGTTCAATGTCAAGGATATCAAAACAACGGCTGGATTGATCAAAGCACTGTCAGATATGTATGAAAAGCCCTCTGCAATGAATAAGGTATATCTGATGCGTCGTTTGTTTGATTTAGAGATGAATAATGGTAGTTCTGCTGCTGAACATATTAATGAATTTAATTCATTAATAAGTCAGTTATCTTCGGTTAATATTGCCTTTGAGGATGAAGTGAAAGCCCTAATTTTGTTGTCCTCTTTACCTACTGCTTGGGAAACTGTTGTAACTGCTGTTAGTAATTCCTCTGGTAAAGAGAAATTGGTTTATGATGTTGTCCGTGATCTGATTTTGAGTGAGAGCATTCGAAGGAAGGAAGTGGAGAATCATCTGGAGCATACAGTGCAGAAGGTAGAGGGAGGGGAAAAGGGAGGAACTTTCAGGGAAAATCGGAGTCAAAGGGGGACGGAGTAAGTCAAAAGGCAGGGCTAGTGTTACTTGCTGGGGTGTGGTAATGAAGGACATTTAAAGAGAGATTGTCCTAAGAAAGTGAATGGGAAAGGGAAGAAGAAGGTTCAAGAAAGTGATGATGAAGAAGATGCATCAACTAACTTGATTTCGGAGTACGATTCTGATGCTTTGATGGTAAGCATGGATGATCAGGAAGAGTTGGTTGGGTGCTCGGGATCATGGGTCTTGGATTCGGGTTCTTCTCATCATTCCTCACCATGCAGGGTGTTGTTTCGGAATTTCAAACCGGAAAACTTGAAAAGGTCTACCTTGCGGATGGCAAGGCAGTGGAAGTCATGGGGAAAGGTGATGTGAGTGTGAAACTCACTCATGGTGGCTCGTTGGAGTTGAAGAATGTCAAGTTTATCCCAAGGTTGAAGAAAAGCTTGATATCGGTAGCCCAACTTGCTACATCGGGTTACAAGGTTGTGTTTGATGGTGGTTCTTGGAAATTGTCAAGGGAGCAATGATCATAGCTCGTGGGACAAGGACTGGAACACTTTACACCATGGGGAGCACAGTGAAGGGGCCCGGGATTGGGATGAGAACTTCATGTAAGGTGTCGTTTGGTCGGAAAACTATCGATAGTGGGCCAAGGGATGAGAACCGTGGTGAAGCGGTATCCCGGTGGCAAATTGACGGTAAGGCACAAGGTGAAGGACGGCACACAAGCATGTTGTGCCGGAAATCCTAAGTGGAACAAAGGGTGTATTGTTCGAGTGGGAGCAATGTGAGTTTTGCTTTTAGAACAATGAGAAGCTTTCTTTGGCTTAGGTGGTAATTAGTTTTATTGAAGTTTGATGAGACTTCAATGTGCTTCTTTGGTTGGAGAGGAAGTGGTTATCTTCCTTAGTTGTTGAGGAAGGGATCTTCATTTGGTTGTGCTTGTCTCTAAGGTGATCCGACCTCCGGGGTAGGAGGGTGTGTAGGTTCATGGAGTGATGGTGCAATGATTTGGAGGTTAGTGATTCAGAATCAAAATCGGTGTAGACTTTGATGTCTTTTGTATTGGAGTTGGTGCAAACTTCAATGTTATTTTCCTTGGTGTAGAGGAGATGTGATGTCATGGAATGCTTGAGGTATGTCATGGTTTGGACACGACTAGAGATTGCTTTTGCAGTGGGAGTTGTGTGTAGGAGTTGAGATGAATGAGAGGATGATGAAGGTATGAAGTTTTCTTCACTTACACCTATCTCCAAGTGGGAGATTGTGTGGTATATGGCATGATATGAAGCTCATGGAGGTGTATGGGTGTGGAGATGAGGTTGCGTAAAGGGAAAACATCATATTGGGCATAAGGCGAACTTTGAATGGACATATCTTTCAATCTATAAATGATTTTGAGATGATTCAAAGTGGAGGTGATAGCTTGTTCCGAGAGCTTTCCAACGATAGGTCATATGTCCAATTCCGGTGAGAAACGAGGAAGTTATGACTGTTTTACGAAGAACTGACGAATCTGACGGCAGAAACTTAGGTGCGCCCGCACCAAGGGCTGGTGCGCCCGCACCAAATGATGGTGCGCCCGCACCTATCGGGGATGCGATTTTTCCTGTTTTTCATTTAATGAGGGTATAAATAGGTGCCCTAATTACGATTATTGTATTATTCATCATTATTCACAGATTAGAGAGAGAAAAAGCTATAGAGGGAGTTCTTGAGTGCTTTTTTGTAATCTTTCTTGAATATTCATCGATTCCTAGTGCAGATTCGTGGTTTTTCTCCCAGTTCTTGGGTTTCCACGTAAAAAGTTTTGGTGTGTTCTTTCCTGCTTTATTATTTGATATTCTATTATTGTTTGCTATTATTTCTAGATTGATAGTCAATAGAACTTACAGAAATTTGTATGATATATAGTGGATTTTAAATCTAATTTCAAGGACATTCTAATTTCTAAAAGAGTAGTTTTTAGCATATGCACAAGCGATATTAATATGTGCTTTTCAAAAAAATATTATATAATTTCTATGATCCGTCAATATAATATTATCCATTATCTCTAAGATTATCGACTTTGAACCCAGTATCTTCCAAATAGCCTATCTTATACTCTTTATTTAATCTTTAGGAGAAAAGCATATACACAAAGAATCTTGAGATGAAAGGAGTACTATTTTTGAAGGGTAGAAAAAAGTGGGAAAGTCTCTAATCCTTTATTAGAGATTGAAAAATCCTTCATTCTCGACCTATGTAAAAGCTGAAATAATCAATGAAGTATTAAGTTTCGCAATTAAATGGTTACATACTACAAAATATATGATCATATTTGAAAACATCCTTACAAGTACCTTTACCTTTCTTAAGTCAAACATGACGACAACATTCTCTAGTAGCTAGTTAGTTGTTTGATGTTATATGTGTGTGCTATCTTAATAGATTAAATGGTTATGTACTGAAGCACTACAATCTTTATATATAATTTGAGTACGACCATAACAATATATTATTCCATATTCAATAAAGTAAAGAAGGATCAACACAATCCACTAATCTATTGACGATATAACAAGGATTTGAGAAAAAAGAAAATTGAAGATAGATGATGCACAAAATATATATGGATCAACATCACTTTATGTATGGGGGGTAAAAATGCATCTCTTGTCATGTCCAATCCCTATATGCATCTAATGAGCTGACTAATTTCCACGACATAAAATGTACTACTACTATAACTTAAACTTAGTACCACTAATATTAATCAAACAACAGTAAACCAAGCAAAGATATGATCAACTTCATCTTTAACTTAACTTCAATGCAAAGGAGATCAACTATACCTACACTTTACTTTTTTGTTCCCAAAACCCTTAGAATTCACTCATCTCATCATTAACATTGCCAAAACATTGTCCCCTCTTTCCTATCTCTCAAATCTTCTTTTCTTTGAAAAACACAAAAATAGAAGTAACCAAGAAACATTACACTATTGTACTTGATGTCTTCTTTTTTGTCTAATTGAACTTCTTATCAACTTGTGTCTCCTTGGGAAAAAATTGATCATGCACCACAACATTACCTTCCTTTTCTTCTTGATCATTACTACTATTACCTCCATTGTTGTTATGCATCATCTCTAATAACTCCCTCTTCTCCTCCTCTTCTTGATCCTCGAAAATCGAATTCGGGCCTATTCTTCCATTTTTGTTACCATTCGCCCTCCTTTTGAACTCCTCTAGCAACTCCTTCACCACCCTCTTCCTTTCTCTCCTATGCCTAATCAACACCTCGCTCACATCAGCCGGTGTCATCTCCGCCTTCTCCACCACTGCCTCGAACTCAGCCATCGTCTGAGAATCCAATTCTCCATCCTCTAACCCCACGTAATTCTTCAGCAATATCTTCAATGCTTCAAAGGAACAATAACTCAAGTGTATGTGCATATCCATCCTCCCACACCTTAGCAATGCAGGATCAAGTTTCTCTACATGGTTCGTCGTAAACACGAATATCCTCTCACTCCCACAACACGACCACAGCCCGTCCGTGAAGTTCAACAAGCCCGACAAAGTCACCGACCCAGGCCCGGACAGCCCATCATCCGGGCCCGGGTGGTGGAAACCTCTGTGGTGGTGATTAGGGGTGTTAATCTTCCTATCCGAAAGGTCGACAGAACAGTCGATGTCCTCGATAACAATAATCGACTTCGAAGTCGTCTTCATAAGAAGCTTCCTCAGCTCAGAGTTAGACCCAACCTCAGTCACCTCGAGGTCGTAGATATCATAGTTGAGGTGGTTAGCCATAGCAGCAATCATACTCGACTTACCCGTACCGGGCGGGCCGTAAAGCAAGTACCCTCTCTTCCAGGCCCGACCCGTGGCCCGGTAGAAGGATTCGCCCGCGGCGAACTCCCTGAGGTCGGCCATGATATCGGCCTTCCTCTTCGGGTCGATCGCAAGCGTGTCGAACGTCGAAGGGTGCTTAAACGGCACCGCCTCCCACGGGTGACCGGGCCGGGCCGAGTCCAACGACCCGCCACGGGAATTGGTGTACAAGTACCTGTCTTGATTCTGCCTGCGAATATCCACGGCCCGGCCCATGATATGATCCAAGTACGGGCCCAAGACTATATCCTTGCAGGACTTGTTGACCCGGATAGTGAACCCGCGTTTTTCGTCGGGTACGGGTCGCCATGAGAAGGACTGTGAGGGACGTTGAGTGACAATGTGCTCCCATTGGATGGTGACGCCTTTAAAAGTGTCGAAAAGAGTGTCATTGTGAGCTAGTCCGAAAGTTACGGCGGAGGAGTTGAGAGAGCGAGTAAGACTTAGGCGGCCTGCGGCGGAGGCGGTGGTGGAGCTAAGGTAGAGTTGGGCGGCGTTGTAGAGTTCATTGGTGTTGACACCATCAATTTCTGTTATGTCGAAGTAACAATAATTGGAGAAGTAGTTGGATATACGGTTGAAGAGTTTAAGAAAGGTGTAACGAAATGAAGGTGGGAAAATTGTTGTTAAGAGACTTTGACAAAAAGCTACAACACCCATTAATGAAGCTAATGAGGTCCAAAATTCTCTCATTTTGTTGTTTTTGGGAGGAAGAAGAAGAAAGTGAGTGTTTTTTTTGGGTTGTTTGCGGATTTGTGGGTGTTTGGGGGACTTATATATATAGGGTTTTTTTTGTGGATGGATAAAGATTTGGGTTTTTTGAGAAATAAAAAGTGAAGAGAAATAATGATTAGAATAATGAATGGAGAAAAAGAGGAGAGTTTTTTTGGGGTGGCTAATGGCTATGTTGATGTTGGTGTTTAGTGTAGTGTGTAGGGAGTGAGTAGAAGGGAGAAGAAGATGAAAACAACAAAAATGAAAAGAGGGGATTTTGGATTGGTTTTATATGTAGTCAAGTGAGAAGGACATGGGATATCATCATAAGGGACAGAAAGAGAAGCATCTTTCTAGGCTGTATTTTTGTGTAGGATAGTAGCTTAGTAGGTGATCATTTGTTTTTTTGATCTTTTTTTCCAACTTTTTTCTTTGTCTTGTTTTTTTTTCTTCTAAATTTTTGTTATAATTAGAGAATAGAGGGGATTGATTGGTTGCAATATTGTCTTTGGTATTGTGTGTTCATTATATAAACTATAAAGTAATAGGTTGTATTGCAACACTGATCAATGTGATCTATTTACTCAAATCTATTTCAAGCATTTGCTTGAAATTTAATGGAAGGGGATTGGAGGTGTGGCTTATAATGGGCTTTTGGGTGGGAGTTCTGTACGAGGCAGTCCAAATAATTTCTTCTTACCCATTTTTTAAATAAAAAAAATTAAAAAATTTACTCAAATCCATCAACCAATAATGTAACACTAAATTTGGTTTGATGGCGATGCTGTTAATTGGTAGTTTATTTAACTTAATAGACATTGTAAAGATAGTGTAAAAACTAATATTATTCATGTTCAATTCATCATTTTGCCATGTTTAATTATTTATCCATCATATAATTATGATTCTTAACATCATCTTATATGGAGCTAATCAACACCTTATTATGTTTGTTAACAAATTTTTCCATTTTGTATCCATTCAATGGGTAAGTTTTCACCAAACTAAAAGATATTGCTTCTTAAATCTTCGAGATAATCAATAAGTAGAAATAAATTGGGATCAAGGATCAAAAGAAGGAAATATATCATTATGATTCTATTCCTCTTGAACATCTCTAGTTTCTTTAATTGTACGTGTAAAATCATCTACATTGTAAGACCACATCGTAGTCATAGTGTCATACTTCTTATTTATGACTTTTAAAAACAAAATGTTAACTATATAAAATATTTTTTAACTATGTAAATTTAGTTTATTTTGTAAAGGTATTACATTTATCTTAAAGATTTTTTTTGGGTTTCCAACCGAGTATAGTCATAAAATGAGGACTTTAAATTTACTTATCATTTTGTTTATATCCTTTTAGTTAGGTAATTATAAAACCGGCAAAAATGCCAAATAAATTCACCGAAAAACCACAAAAGGTCACAATAGTAAATGAAACTTGCACTTTGGATCTTAACATATATACAACTTTTATTCGAAATAATTGTAAATGACAAAGTTACTTTGATAAATATGGTAAGTGACATATTTTTCATCTTTTATTTACATTCCAACTTTTGACCAATAAAAATTACACTAACCTACTGTTTACTTTTACATGTATACATAGAAAATCCTTGGATGATTTAAAATAAAAAATAAATGTGAATTGATAATTATTCTAAACTATGTGATTTAATTTATGTGATCATATTGATTATAACCATCTAAAAATCATCCAATTTGTGTAACATGTGTAGAGTTTGGTAGCTACATGGAAACAACATACTTATCTCATTGAGTCATTGCTCCTTTCCTTTGGACTTTGGAGTACAGTCTGTTATTTTTCCCCAGCCCGGGAGTCCCCACTAAATAACTTTCCACTTGGGTGGCTCACTGAGCTGGAAGGCAGTGACAAGTTAGTACTAGTAGTATCCTTGAATAATGAAGAAATTGAAGTACATGCAACATGCAAGTTTATGCATGCATTGTCCAAAAAAGTCGCGCAGGTAAGATTTGGACACAACACTTGATGAAAAGTTGGAAGGAAATTTTGAAGATCTCAGTTCAGTTGTAAACTTGTAACATGTGAAGCACCTTGACCCACACTCCCCGTACCATATGTAATGTCCGTATATACTATATAGTATACACAGTTACACACACTTGACATATGTTTTTTTTGTTGGTGATAAAAAACAATTCACTCCCTTATTTTAGAAAGAAGGAATTACACTAGTTCTTACTAATTATAAACAGTGATCAAGAAGGAATTATATTCCTGTTACACTTGTTTGCTCAAAACTTTTAAAAGTGTATTAAGCAATATCATAATTAGTATTAGTTAAAAATGAGAATATGCATATTCTTCATTTGGAACCTTATACTCGCCCCTAAGAATATTGATTCATTATCAGTCTCGACACATGATGTCATCAAAATGCCATAATATGTATATTATTTAGACATTTCATTATCATAAAATTGATGCTTGTATATATCGAAGTATCGGTGCATTAGGATGCACTTGACACTTGGTACATTAAAGTAACATGTGACAACCATTTTTTTGCACCTTCGCCTCTTACAGTGATATAAGCATACATGTTTTATGGTGCACCGTCAAATTGTTAAATAGAAAGCTAAAAAGTAAAAATATTAGTCATTTAATATCACTAAACATGGGTAACCTTGTCATAATTTCTTAAATTGAAATACTGCAAACATACTATATACTTATTCATACACATATGATTAGCAAAACCTTATAGGTTTATGTTTATCCATTCAAAGATAGTGGAATTATATAGTTTTGTACTCTCTCCCATTTTTGTTCACACCCGAGCAATGTTACTAGTGATGTCGGCACTCCTAGTAACATTTCGGGAGAAAATAATGACCAGGAGAAGTCCAAAAATGTCCAAAAACACTCAAAATTGAAGGTGATACACGCTTCGGACTTTTCCGGCCCGGAGCCCGAGCTCCGAACGCCACGGGCTGCCTCCTAGGGAAATGGGAGGTCATTGGAAAGTAATCAAGTGGCTTGGAATATATGGATGCTTTTACGTTCATTTTGAGGCAATTTTGGGTTTCACGAGAAATGAACAAATGCGGTGTTCATACGCTTTTTGAGGCAATGCAAATGGTGACAAGTACCCGCGTAACGTGACAAGTCACGTCGGCTTTCCTAGGAACGTTTCAGGAGAAAATATAACCAGGCCAGGAAAGTCCAAAAATGTCCTAAAAACAGCCAAAATTGAAGTTATAATCCACGCTTTGAAACTTTCCCGGGGACCAAGGTCCAAACGCCACAAGATGCCTCCTAGAGACATGGGAGGTCATTGAAAAGGAGTCATGTGGCTTAAACAAATATGTGGATGCCTTTATGTTCATTTCATGACAATTTTGGATTTCACGAAAAATGAACATATGGGGTGTTTAGAGGCTTTTCCAGGAAACAAAAATGGTGCCAAGCACCCTCGCAATGCTATAATTCACGTCGGCTTTCCTAGGAACGTTTCAGGAGAAAATGTGACCAGGCCCGTAGAAGTCCAAAAATGTCCCAAAACGACCAAAAATTGAAGGTTATAATACACGCTTTCGGACTTTTCGGGCCCCGAGCTACGGACGCCACAGAATGCCTCCTATCGACATGCGAGGTCATTTGAAAGGAGTCATGTGGCTTGGAACGAATTTATGGATGCCTTTACATTCATTTCGACGCAATTTTAGATTTCACAAGAAATGAACAAATGGGATGTTTAAAGGCTTTTCGAGGCACTGCAAATGGTTTCAAGCACTCGCGCAACGTTACAGGTCATTTCGGCACTTCTAGAAATGATTTGGGAGAAAATATGACCAGACCCGAAAAAGTCCAAAATATGTCCACAAAACAGCCAAAATTGAATGTTATAATACACGCTTTCGGACTTTTTCGGGGTCCGAGCTCCTAACGCCACGGGATGCCTCCAAGGGCCATGCGAGGTCATTGTAAAGGAGTCATGTGGCTTGGAACGAATATATGGATGCATTTACGTTCATTTCGTGACAATTTTAGGTTTCACGAGAAATGAACAAATGGGGTGTTAAAAGGCTTTTCGAGGCAACACAAATGATGCCAAGCACCCGCGCAATGTTACAAGTCACGTCGGCCATCCTAGTAACGTTTCGGGAAAAAATATGACTAAGCCTGGAAAAGTCCAAAAATGTCGCAAAAACAGCCAAAATTGAAGGTTATAATACACGCTTTTGGATTTTCCCGGGTCCGAGCTCCGAACGCTACGGGATGCCTCTTAGGGACATGGTAGGTCATTGAAAATGAGTCATGTGGCTTGGAACGAATTTATGGATTCCTTTACGTTCATTTAGATGTAATTTAGGTTTCTCGAGAAATGAACAAATGGGTTGTATGAAAGAATTTCGAGGCAACAGAAATGGTGCCAAGCACCTGCGCAACGTTACAACTCACGTCGGCCATCCTAATAACGTTTCAGAGAAGAATATGACTAAGCCTCGAAAAGTCCAAAAACAGACAAAATTGAAGGTTATAATACACACTTTTGGACTTTCCCGGGGTCCGAGCTCCGAATGCCACGAGATGCCTCCTAGGGACATGGTAGGTCATTGGAAATAAGTCATGTGGCTTGGAACGAATTTATGGACGCCTTTACGTTCATTTAGAGGTAATTTCGGTTTTTCGAGAAATGAACAAATGGGGTGTTTAAAAGCTTTTCGAGCCAACACTAATGATGCCAATCACCCGCACAACGTTAAAAGTCACGTCGACACTCCTAGCAATATTTCGGGAGAAGTTATGACCAGATCCGGAAAGTCCAAAAATGTCCCCAAAACAGCAAAAAGTGAAGGTTATAATACACGTTTTCGGAGATTCTCGGGGCCCGAGCTCCGAACACCACGGGATGGCTCCTAGGAACATGGGAGCTCATTAGAAAGGAGTCGTGTGGCTTGGAACAAATTTATGGATGCCTTTACATTTGAGATGGCCAACAGTGCAGGCCAATCCAGCCCATCCAACCCAGCCCACCTCGTGGGCCGTGTGGGTCGGGCTCGCAAAAAGCCCGGTCCAGCCCAGCTCGAACCGTGAAATTGGTGGGTGGGCCGTGGGCTAGATTTCTTGAGCCCAGCCCACTAAAGCCCGCTACTAAAACCGCCCAGCCCGGACCATGAAACCGGTCCAGCCCAACCCATGAACCAGACCAGCCCAGTCCAAGTTATTATTGAACCAAATTGTGTATATTTTAATCAAATTGTATATATTTTAATCAAATTGCATATATTATAATTCAGTCAAATTTTAAACTAATGAAATTATTCATTAATTTTAATAATTGTATATATTTTTATTCATTTTAAAAATGTTATATAACAATAATGAATAATTTCAATGATTAAATAATTTTGAAAAAAAAAATCTCATGTCAGCCCGCCAGCCCGGTCCATCCCACTAGACCCACAAACCGCCAAAACCGCTTCTCGAACCGTGAAAACCGGTAACAGACCGGTGTGGGCCAAGACTTTTCAGCCCGTGGACCAGCCCACCCAACCCACGAATTTCACGGTCCGGTCTTGGGCCGTGAAATCTCAGCCCAGCCCACTCTGGCCCACGGTCCGGCCCGCCCAGCCCGCACCAGTGGCCATCACTACTTTACATTCATTTCGACGCAATTTTGGATTTCGCGAGAAATGAACAAATAGGGTGTTCAAAGACCAGAGACTTTTCGAGGCACTGCAAATGGTTTCAAGCACACGCGCAACATTACAAGTCACGTCAGCACTCCTAGGAATGTTTTGGGAGAAAATATGACCAGGCCCGGAGAAATAAAAAATGTCCCAAAACAACCAAAATTGAAGGTTAGAATACACTTTTCGGACTTTCTCGGGTCCCGAGCTCTGAACACCACGAGATGCCTCCTAGGGCCATGGGAGATCATTTCAAAGGAGTCATGTGACTTGGAACGAATATATGGATGCATTTACGTTCATTTCGAGGCAATTTTATGTTTCACGAGAAATGAACAAATGGGGTGCTTAAAGGCTTTTCGAGGCAACACAAATGGTGCCAAGCACCCGCATAACGTTACAAGTCACGCCGGCCTTCCTAGGAACGTTTCGGGAAAAAAATATGACTAGATCTGGAAAAGTCCAAAAATGTCCCAAAAACAGCCAAAATTCAAGGTTATACTACACGCTTTTGGACTTTCCCGGGGTCGGAGCTCTGAACGCCACGGGATGCCTCCTAGGGACATGGTAGGTCATTGGAAACGAGTCATGTGGCTTGGAACGAATTTATGGATGCCTTTACGTTCATTTCGAGGCAATTTAGGTTTCACGAGAAATGAACAAATGGGGTGTTTAAAAGCTTTTCAAGGCAACACTAATGGTGCCAATCACCCGCGCAACGTTAAAAGTCACGTCGACACTCCTAGGAATATTTCGGGAGAAAATATGACCAGGCCCGGAAAGTCCAAAAATATCTCGGAAACAGCAAAAATTGAAAGTTATAATACACGTTTTCGGACTTTCTCGGGGCTCGAGCTCCGAACACCACGGGAGGGCTCTTAGGGCCATGGGAGGTCATCGGAAAGGAGTCATGTGGCTTGGAACGAATTTATGGATGCCTTTACATTCATTTCGACGCAATTTTAGACTTCACGAGAAATGAACAAATGGGATGTTTAAAGGCTTTTCGAGGCACTGCAAATGGTTTCAAGCACACGCGCAACATTACAAGTCACGTCTGCCTTCCTAGGAATGTTTCGGGAGAAAATATGACTAGGCCTGGAAAAGTGGAAAAATGTCCCAAAAAAAGCCAAAATTGAAGGTTATAATACACGTTTTCGGACTTTGTCGGGGACCGATCTCCGAACACCACGAGATGCCTCCTAGGGACATGGGAGGTCATTAGAAAGGAGTCATATGGCTTGGAACGAATATATGGATGCCTTTACGTTCATTTCCAGACAATTTTGGATTTCACGAGAAATGAACAAATGGGGTGTTCAGAGGCTTTTCGAGGCAATGCAAATGGTGTCAAACACACACACAACGTTACAAGTCACGTCAGCACTCGTAGGAATGTTTCGGAAGAAAATATAACCGGGAGCCGGAGAAGTCCAAAAATGTCGCAAAAACAGCCAAAATTGAAGGTTATAATACACGCTTTCGGACTTTGCTGGAAACTGAGCTCCGAACACCACAAGATGCCTCCTAGGGACATGTTTAATGGGAGGTCACTGAAAAGGAGTCATGTAGCTTGGAACAAATATATGGATGTCTTTACGTTCATTGCGAGGTATTTTTGGCATTCATGAGAAATGAACAAATGGGTTGTTCAGAGGTTTTTTCAAGGCAACACAAATGGTGCCAAGCACCCGCACAACGTCACAAGTCAAGTCGACTTTCCGAGGAATATAATGTTTCGGGAGAAAATATGACCAGGCTCGGAGAAATCCAAAAATGTCCCAAAGGTGACCCAATCCGATTAAAATTTACCCGAACTAATTCTATCTTCGTTCTTTCTCTATTACAACAATATGTTTGGACACAATTTTTACGATTTGGAACAAATAAGTAGTTTGGCATAAAAGTAACTCTTAAATTAACTAGAGTAGGAGAGAAATCATCTTTAGAAAATAAAAATAATTTTATAAGACAAAGTGAGTAATTAATGATGGTTTTAATAAGATAAAGTAAGGGCAATATTCTCAATTAAAGTTGCTTTTTATACCAAAATTGGAATTGTTGCAATAGATGTGAAACTACCCAAAATAGTAATTATTGTAACAAAGGAAAGAACAGAATATATTGTAACCTCGTCTTATGTACGAATCTATAATATGTAAACTTTTGTGTATTATAGAAGCTTTATTGCTTTACCATTATCTATTCTAAAATAAGTAAGATGTTGATGGAGACTGTGGAATTTAAGAAAGCAAAGAGATAGAAACAAACAAAATTGTGACCTATGTGCTGAAAGAGTCGGTCTTATAAAAGGCCGTCTAATTTTAGTTTAAAATTAAGCATTTTTTTGGTAAGATGAAGGGGACTCACTTGAGGGAGGATATGAAAAATTACTCAAATGAGTCCTATGAGGTTTGATCCTTATACCTCAGGGATAACATATGGGAAGCGATACCACTACTCCACCACCTCAACCTCAATTAGGCAACTATTCAAGTTCAATATTAAGAAGAGAACATACCACTTTTGAAGACAATGAATAGTTTAAGCAATGTCGATTAACAAAAGTAAAATTAGCTTGCAACAAGATGTGAACTCGTGACCTCTTGCTATTATAACATGACACAATTACCATCTCAACCAACTTTTAATCATTCTTTAAGTGCCCGCATTATTATATTTGTATCTTTTAAATGTTGAGCTTTTCTTAATATATTTTAGTGGGAATGGAAAAATATGCATATCAAGTTCAGAAACACAATATCGACCCGAGGAAACCATCGGGTCCAAATACATTCATACATAACTTATGAATATCTCTTCGGGATATCGTTACAAGATAGTTACATACTAAATGCCTATAAGAGGCTTCTATTTTACTCTCACATTTACTATATTAGGTCTAGGGGTGTAAATGATGCGAGTCGAGTTCGAGTTTCGACTCGACTACTCAGCATTTCGAGTCGGGCTCCTTGGACATAGTCGAGTTTTAACCAAGCAGATCTTAAGTAGATTGATTGCAAGTGTCTAGCGTTAAAAGCAACGCTAATGTAGAAAATATGTTGAATTTAGGTATTTTGCTATAGATAACTCAGTATTCGAGCTTCTCACTATTAGTTTTCGAGTCAAGTATTGAGTTGCTCAACTCGCCAACCCCTCCATTAGGCTCGAGTTCAATTCGGGCTCACCCAAATCGAGCTTTGATCGAGTCAATCTCAGTAGCTCGCGAGTTATCTCGTATCATTTATACCCCCTAATTAAGTCTCATTAATTCTATTTATTACTTATCAACTCCTCCATCCATCAAAAAATTAAAAGTAACTTAGCCTCGATGGAGCAAAACAAAGCATAAATACAAAGAGAATAGTAAAGATGACACTAGGTAGTGTTGGAGGTTTAGCAAAGAATGACTAAGCATGGCAAGTTAAATGGGTCATGGTCAGGAGGGCAATGACATGATGGTAGGCGAATCTATGGAGAGCGGGACCCTAAATGATGAAAGTCTAGTAGCCGAACTAGGTTACTCATACGCGTAGGTTGTGATAGGTCAAGTTGACTAACCAAAAACTAAGGCCCAAACATGTGCCTTTGCGCCTAACCTCCAAAATCTTGTTGTTTGTGCTGAAATATATGCCCCCCGTTGTATTTTTGATCGAAGAAAGCAACTTATAAAAATTTTTATGTCATGTGCACATACTTTTTCCATGTTGGGTTGTGGCATGTTTGAGACCTAGATGCTATTGGTTTTTCAGGTTCAAATTCGGATCAATTTCTTCAAAAATTACTTTTTGCGTCTTCTTTTGCTTGCTATATTATAAAAAAAAAAAAAACCTTTTTTTTTTGGACAATCACATAAATCAACTTGATTTATCACATAATTTTGCAAAACACAATGTAACAAGTTCCTAGAGATGAAGGGAATAGATAAACATGAGCTTCTTCTTTAATTATTTTTTCTTGTTTTTAAAAATGGAATGAGAAAATTATAAGACTGCTAACAGAATCCTTTTCGATTTTTCGAGTACATGGAACATGGTAGCATAGTTGTCTGACAACCTAATCATATCATATCTTGACTTGAATGTAAAAAGTTAAAATGGATTTTTGATGGTTGAAATTAATTTCCCCATATGACACCTTTTTATACTTGCAAATAATCACTATACTATACTGTGTCAGGAAATCCCTCAGTAAAACTCAGATTAAAAAATAAAAACAGCAAACTGACAAACACAGTGTCACGTTTCATGTAAATTAAATTTATCAACCAATGAATAAACCATCGTTAGTAACAAAATGTAATTACAGAATCTTCTGTTGGAGACTGGAGTAATATTCTGAATTCTGACTTATGCTGCCTTGGAAGGATTCCATTTTTATTTCTTGCTTCCTCAAGATGTTGGTTCTTTCACAAATAATATTGTAATCTTGGAATAATTATCTTAATTGCATTAAACTTATTCATAATCTGGAGTGATGATAATACTGATATTATTAAACTAATAATACGCATTATGTGAAAAAGACCGTCGAAAAAATTATAGAAGTAATAAGAGTACAAAACATGAACTCAAATACTTCTTCAAGAACATAGGCATTTTCCCTCACCTAAAAACCTCATTTGATGCAAGTCATTGTCTAATATCTTGTTATCTTGTCTGCAAGAGAAAGCCATATGATTAGTTTTCTAAGATTACCTTAGAACAAGGGATGTAGACTAATATAATGCATTATGCGAAATATCTTAAGAATATTTATAGAAGCAATAACACGCAAACTAAGATACGAAATATAAACTTCTTTCTTATCACTCAAAGACTCCATTAATTTGAATCCTTATCAATTTCTTTTTGTTTTTCCGTCTAAATTCATCGTTCCTTTATCTGAACTGTTTATGAGTTGATTAAACTTTGAACAATCTTTATGTAAAATTTATTGTCTAGACATATTCAATGTTATTTTATAGATTTTTTTTAAAAGTTATTACTTTCCAAGGTGAAGAGAAAATTCTTAGTAAACCTAGGAGAAGAGTCGATAGCCCATTTATTAATTAATATGTAAAGAAACTAATTCCAATGTGCCTAGTAAATCCATCTTCTTCACAAATTCTTATTTACTATTCATTATCATTTTAGATATAATCTAGAGTGATAATGAAAAATTGTGGAAAAACACATGTTTAAAAATCAAGTTCCAGTGCCATAAACATTCACATGAATTTCTTTACAAAGTTAAAAGACACACAACGTATTTATCTGTCATTACTCACCATATCATACCAGATTACCAGCAATCAAACAGGCCATGAAAGACTCGTGCTTTACGCATGATCGGTAACACTATTAATAGTGAGATTCAGAAATAGATAATATTATAATTTCCGAAAGTGTTATACAAGATATGCTTATAACATGATATGTTATCAGATCAAAGAACAGAGACAATCTCTGAAAACGAGATTCATTATCAGCACAAATTTATCTGTAGTAAAGAAATCGTTGTGATGCTGATTTTTGTATCATTCAACTATCCAAAACTGGGTCTAAATCCCATCAATGCTTTAGAATGGTCTACTCATAGATACATTTCAGTCTCTAGTTTTCAACATTTGGGTAAAACACCACCCGTTTTTGGGTCTTAAAATTTTGTATGGTCTGAAACAAATCTATCAATGCCAGATTTAAGGGCGGTAGCAGCTCGAGCTCAAGGTTTAAGAGCGAGGGCAATGCCAAATTTAGAGGCTGTGTTAGTGGCCTTGGTGTCATACTCCGCTGAAAAAGTTACCAGCGACTTCGGCCTCCATTCACGCTGACACAACATTCCGACCTTCCCGTTGTCGGAGAGACGAGTTTTCACTGATGTTGTAGGATCAACTACATGTGAGCTACCAATCGTAAATCTGTTCTCATAACTGGAAAATCTGTGAATCATTTCAGCTGCAACAGCTGTTGATGGATTCACAATGTGAAAGTAAGAAATATTGAGAGTCTGTCCTTTATCCATCCTGCATTTATAGAGCATGTCACACTCCAATATGCACCAATTTTTGACATCAAAAGAAATACATGCAAGGCCAGAGAAGAAAACAACAAAGACCATTAAGGATTCATGAAATCACCAATTTGCAGCCAAAAATTTGCAAAAGGCAGATGTTTTGTTCATTTGACAAGGACTTAAAATTAATGGGTCATTAGTATGCATAAGCTCAGATTGACGCTTCAAATCTAATTTGAGAGTAGATAGTGTGTCAAAATCCATAAAAATATTAGCATATAAAAGGGAAGTGTGATAGATGAATGAGGTGAATAGCCCTCCAGGGCAATGATAAAATATGCACAAAACATTGAACAGTTTTCTGTCTGGCTCCCATCTTTTAATTTGTTTTTGACATGCAGCGTAGGGCATAGGGCGTAGGGTAGGTTACTCCTGTCCAATATGTCATCTATTATAGCTTCTCTATATTGTCTTCCACTCAAAGGTTTTCAACCTTTCTACAATATTTGGGGAAATAATATAGGAGTGATCCTGTACTAAAAAACAATCATCTAAAAAAGACCTTCACTTGAACATTTTCTAAAATAACCCTACACTACGAAGAACACACTAGAAAACTATCCATGGTAACTGTGGAGAGATCTCCTCATTGTAATTTGTAAGATAAGGTTACTATGAAACAATGTTTCAAGTAAATGGATACCATGGATAATTTCCAAAATAATTTAATACCAACTGACTCGGCATTGCAGAGTTTTCAACTCATACAACAATCTAAGCGAACCGACATAATTTGCAACACCTGCCAACATAACCCAACCTTTTTTTCCAACTTAAGAGGCAATTCCATCTTTTACGCTTGAAATTGAAAGGAAACATGGAGATTAGTAATTGTGGTGATATAAGATGATTAGAGATTGTGGTGATATAAGATGATTACAGATTAATTCATGAATATGACTGGAGACACAAAACTGCAAAAGCTTTCTATTCACAACCAAACTAAAAGACTAGCAGTCATGAACAACAAGATCACTCACGGGTCGAGCAGGGGGGTACTGCAACAAGTAGTTATATTAATTTAGGATGATGGCAGTTTCCTGTCATTTCTAATTACAAATCACCAATTATGCAGCTCCAAAGAAAATAACAGGAAAAGCAACAGATATAGAGCAAGTGAAATGAAGTTAATGCTCGTAACAAACAGGAATCTATGAAGCATACAAAACATGGAATTGAAGCATTTGCAATAAAGGCAAATCAGTTATCAATCAAGGGAATAATTGACAAGTAACACTCCACACACAAAGGAAACTAGCAATTGCATTATACATACAGTATTAAAGCTGCAGAAAAATCTGGCTTGTTGATGGTAACCCCAGCATTGTATTTGGTAAGTGAGGCAGATGCAGTATCAAACGCCATCTCTCCACCCAAACTTATGTTTTCATTGCCGATGGCAGCATTGAAGTCTAAAGCAGGAGTAGGATTCAAGCCAATACTAGAGTTCACTGCAGCATGATAATTCCGGTAGTGCACATCTAGCTGATTCAATACAAAACAATGTCAGGCACTCATCAAATGATACATATTTACCTAAAGTATTTAACATAAGAGTATTAAGACATACATGCATCTATTCAATAAGTTGAATAATTAGACCTAGATCTTGAATGTTGGCAAAGGTGTCAAACAGGTATAGAAAAGATGGGTTCTTGTAACCAAATTAGAAAAGAACAACAGAAAACTGAGTGTATAGCTCTTTCTCTCTGATATGCTCATTTTACATAGTATTTTAAGCCCCTGTCCTTTGGCATTATTGTTGGAATATATATCTACCTTCCGAGCCGAATTCGAGAGTTGTTGATGGACATCGTTTGCTTGCGAGCCGGCCTTTGGAGGCATTGATTATCTGAAAGAAAAGCCGGAAGCTGTGCGGTTTAAGTGAAGAAGTTTTGGAGCGAAATGGGCTAAGGAAGACTGGATTTGAAGTTCACGCTGTCCACCGGGTAATATTGCCAATATTGCCCTATCTCGGGCAGTTTTAACTTTCCAAGAAGAAATTCACCTCACTGACCGCCAGATGCACCTTAGTCTGCAAACGTGATTTTCAAATTTTGCTTCCTACATGCCCTACTGGGAAAACTCGCCTGGGAAACCAGACGAAAGGTTTTTCTGTATTTCCCGTACAGTAGCAACTGAGCATGGGCCAGAGCAGGCAGAATCACCAGAGTAACCGAGTGGGAGGCGAACATGCGAATTTTCACACATTTTCATTTATTTTCAAGGATAGGCTTCGTGGCCTAAAAAATATGTTGTTAGAAGAAGGCATACAAAGAGACTTATTTTCTGTCATTAGTTTCCTAAGTACCTATTTTTCTTGTTAAACCTAATTTCCAGCACATCAGTTTCTCACTTTCTTGTGCACAATTTACGTTAAAGATTCAATGGAAGTAGCAACTATTTTCCAGATTTGTTTTTCAAGTTGGTACTTTCTCTATTTCTAGTATTTTCTCTTTTTTGTTCATCATAAATGCTTACTTAGGTCTCAATGATTCTTTCAATTATGAGTGATTAGTTTAGGGTTGTGGAAAAATTAATGTATGTTTATGAAGGATTGATAATAATGATTTTATTGTTTTTAAGTTCTATCTATCTCTTATTGTTGTATCTTTGTGCTAGTATGGAAGTTAGATCAAACTTGTCTATTAGCCTTTCAAATACGAAGTTATGCATTGAGAGATTAAATTTCATATAGACTTAGCAATAGGCAAAATGGCTAGGAGAGTTTTGAGGGGGCTTATTATCGAGAAAAGTCACATGGCCCCTAGATAGATTAACTTATTAGGTTTTTGTTATATTTCTTTGCAATCTCAAATTGAATACATAGTTAACCATGGATCCTAATCGAGAAAAGTCACATGACCCCTAGATAGATTAACTTATTAGGTTTTTGATATATTTCTTTGCAATCTCAAATTGAATACATAGTTAGCCATGATCCTAAGCCTTAAATTATTGATGCATGTCATTGTTTAATTAGCTTATACTCTAGTTTACTTTATCAATATTATCTCGATAATTCTTGTTAGTATAGTATTTTATCGCGTACCTGTCCCATATGAGAGTCAATCAAGGTACACGACAAAAAGAATATATCTGATTCTGATTTCGAGCACTTGCAAATATTGGCTGGGTTACGAGTACTCACTGTTGACTCTGTTAGCCCACTACGCACTTCTATCCAGTTTATAAAAAAAGTATGCCTGAGGTGCAAGGAAATAGGGGCCAAGCCCCTTTTTTTGTGCTAGGCGAGGCAATTTCAAAGAGGCGCACAAAAGCGAACCTAAGTGCACCACGCACCAAAGGCACAATTTTTTATTACATCAGATTTTTTTCAAGTTCCCATAGTTGCGCTCACTTCAATGAGGCGCACTAGGATCCCTATCGCCTCAATGTGCCTTGATTTAATGTTTATATGTTGCTTCTCCCAATTCTCAGTGATTTTATATTTGATAGTTCAAAGTTCTAACACGAACAAGATAATATAATAAACCCTGGATAAAAGCTATATGAGATATCACTATGGCTAATAAGGATTTTTTTATAAAAAATCAATCTAGAATATCGATTCAGACATGTTACAGAAATAGGAGCTAAGAGGCAGTAAACCCGTGATACAAAGCACTCATCAGCACTAGAGCTGAGAATACATGTCAGGATGTAGCAGTCACACGATCCACTTCTAGAATTCCAACGAATTGACGTGATAAAGGAGGACCGGGTACTTTGATCTGGATGTAAAAACCCTTGACCAAAGCTAAAAGTAGGGTGGTGCATATGCTTCCTCACAAAAGCAAATTGATCGGTGTTTATGCATGAGAGAGTGACAGAGAGAATAGAGGTTTTAAAGCAAGAGTCAGCAAGCAAGCATAGGCCACCAAATGGAAGGAGAGGAGAACGAGATCCAAAACCCCAAATAGAAGAGCTTTTAAAGGTACGCACGTGATGAGGAAATGGTACAGGAGGAACACCGTCACAAGGATGGTAAGAATGCACGCTATTGTAATGGTTCTTTGTTCTTTACTCCAGAACTTATGGTCTAGGCCTCTAAGGGGAACACCATAACTTGGATCGCAGAAAAAGAAACTTTTGCGATGATTTTTTGTTCTTTAATCAAGAACTTGTGGTCTCTTCTTCTTTCTTTGTGTCACAAACGAAAGCTAAAGCTAAAGCTTTGGGAGAACAATACATCAAACGACCAAAGGTTGCTGGCAAAAATAGTAACGAAATGTCCTACCACTTCTACAGTGCAATAACCATATTTCAAGTGCAAACTACTCAAAGCCAATATCCACGTAAACAAGGATACGAATACAAGAAGCTTCAAGGAAAAAAATGTACAGACCTTGCCAGATTTCTGATCAGGAATGTTAAAGGTAAGAGCTGTTTTGACGCCGGGTAATGTTTCATCAAATGTCACCTTTGTGGCAACCTATACAATAGAAGACCAAAATCTGTTAGCACAACCTTGGGTTGTAGATCACAACATCCTAGCCTCTAGGTCTCCTTAGTTTTGACTGACAAACATACCAGATGAAGGTGAGCTTCACATGTAAATAAACAAATACCGATATGGGGCAAATGATAGATGATAAATTAGGAGGAAAAAAATAAGGATACATAAAAAAAATTACTTACATTAGAGTAAGAATCAACTTTCACATCAACAGTTGTGTTCCCTCTCCTATATTGAGTACTTATATCACCAATAAAAACTTGGTCCTTCTTGACACCAGTGGCTGTCAATCCCTGCTTGCAAAGAATGACAATCTCAGACTTCTAGTACTAAACAAATCAGCAAGCATTATACATACACAAATAAGACCAATTCGAGTAAAGAAACACCGTTTAATATGAAATATATCAAAATTATCATGAAAGACATTGCCCACAATCCATCATTTCACTCACAACCTGGTGTGAATGATATATTCTTACAGAAAAATAAATGATTTGCATAGTAAGCTCTAAGTGTACAGCATAATACCAAAAGACTATTACTGATAAAACTCGTGCAGAAAAGTCGCGGTTCCATTTTTAAGCAAAAGTAAAACTCTAACCAGATAAGAAAACAACATCAAAACTAGGAGATCCAAAATGATCAAAAGTAGCATATCCTCGAATGTCTTTTCCGGTAGGGAGGAAAGATATATTCACTACCCTCTGCGCTGAGGCGTAGCAAAATATATATTTTTTATTTACTTATGTCTATGTCCTACAAGTGAAGAAGGATAGTGGTCTCCATCTTACTTTTTCTACTTGCAAGGATAGTTCAGCAAGAAAAATGGTCCGTCTCAGTAAGAAAAAAAATTACTTCAGCAAAAGCTTCTTCAGGATGGATGTAGTCTCCGTCTTAGTTCATTTGATTCCCATGTAAGACTTTCTGACTCATCTTAGTAGGAATTGAACGATAAAGCATCTTCTAACAAAATATTATGAGTCTACTCCAGAACTACTTCAGCATCAACAGACACAAGAATGAGATAATACAAGTACTGGCTACCTAACAAGAAAGCTGAAAGGCACCAGAAAAAACGCTTAGTTCCCTGTAGTTTACAAGAGAGCACATTATGCACCAAAATCAGGTGAACATTACGAACACAGCCACACGATTTTATCTAACTTCCGTGCAGGCTATAATAGCACTTTTCTGTGTAGGGGGGGGGGGGGGACGACACACGAAAGGCAAGTGTACTTCTAAAGAGGAATCTTGAAAATGGTCCTTCATTGCAACTTACAAATAATGAAGAGAAGGAGATCCAAAACTAAGCAGTCTAGTGCCATGACTCGTGACTAAGATATAATCAAGTTGGAGGCTTGGAGCATTACTAGTCATTAGAAACCCCAGCTAAATGAATGACAACCTCACAAATTTGATTTTAGTACAGTATACAGAATTTTCTCATGGAGAAAAAAAAAAGGTCATCTAAATTATAATAGCCAATCGTCAGCATTTCGTCATATCAGCTACACCGAAGCAAACTAGGAAGTCATGCAGACCTACAATTGTATGAGAAGCGACCACTTTAAGATGGAAACAAAGCATACCATTCCAGTGGCACTCGGCACCAACAAAGTCAATTTGTGATCAAAGTTGTAATCTTTCATTAAGATATCTGCAAGTTAAAGAAAACACCATATCAATAAATTAAGGAACTTCAAGATACATATAGTAATATAGGTCACAAAGATTTAATTTTCACTCAGCAGATCACTGAAAGCCAGCAACAAATAACGAATCGACCTGGGTGAAGATGCATGATTGTTGACTAAAGAATAGAGATATATAGCCTTGTGATTAGTACATGCATCATCAAGCAATTTAGAAATAGAAATGTAATAGTCATCTAATTAACAGTGGTTACAGAACAGATCAACCTCGTGTCCATCAAAGAGCGAAAAAAGGCTTCAAGCCTCCACTTTTCTTCAGAATGCAAGACTCAGGCCTCTTTTTCAAAAAACAAAATGTAAGGAGAAAAAAAACTCCCCTATCAAAACAATAATTCCCTTTACCTTAATTTTTTTTTATAGAAAAACCCGATCTTGGTGTTCTGCATATCACATTACTCACCTTTCTGTTCAACTTGCCTATTTTTTCCCGTTTCTTATGTAGAATGGGAGTTTGGGGATCAAAGGGTAGGATGGGGATAGGGAGTTGATTGGGAATTCATGAAAATATTGCAAATTTCGTATTGGTTTACTAATGGCAATGAGTTACGAAAAACCAGAAAAATTCCACTAGCCCCTCAACTATCTTCCTTTATTACCTCCTCCTGCTAAGTATATCAAATATCAGATTATCAAATTACTGAGAAAGGTAAAAAAAGTAAAAAACACATCTTCCCTCGAACGAGCGAACAAGCTTTTTCCTACATTACCCTAAACCCTAATAAACAAGGCCTTTCAATTAACATGAATCAACAAGTAAAAACCTCACACTCCAATTCTCCAAATTCAAAATTGAAATTGTCTACAAAAATTAACTACTCTACTAAACTAAATCCAAACCAATTACGATTACATCAGTATAATATACACATATTATTAAAAACAATCTACTAAAATGCTATGAAACAATTGCAAATAAAGAAAAAACAAAACAACATTTCCGCATTACCTCTGGTTTTCTTGCCAATATCAGGAAATGAAGTAGGACCCATCTCTTTCAACTATAACAAAGATTTATCAGCTAAACCCTACAAAAAATAATAACATTAAAAGATTAGCTTAACAAAAAAAACATTCAGCAAAAACAATAGTTCGAGATTAATTAAAAAAAAATGCTTATGATATTTAAGAAATGAAGTTGATTTGATCCATGACTCATCAAATCTTCGGATTGTAATGAAATAATTAGACAATCACATAATAAAAAAACACCTAAAAAGAATTAAAATTCCTTCAAGTTAAAAATGGTGTAGACGCCATTAAAAAAGCAAGTGAAAGGAGGAGAGAGAAAGTAAGAAGTATAAAAATGGTGATACCGGAAAAGTGAGGAAATCGCCGTCGACGGTGACGGCGGAAAATGAAGTGCGGCGGAAATGTTTCGTGTGTTGTGTTCGGACCCTTTTTTGTTTTTCCTAGTGCTTTGAATTGGGCTTCTTTTTCTTTCTTACCACCCCCAACTTACCCACAACATATGTTCGATTCCTAAATCTCGCACATTGGGAATAGGGATGGGTATAACTATGGTTTAGGTCAAGGTCGGATTTACTAGGAATCGAACTCATATTCAATATTTTAATTTTATAAAAACTCAATGTTTCATACTTCTTTCGATTTTTTTAAATGATCCATTTTGACTTTATATAATATTTACCTGTGAAACTTTGACGATGTGGTTTGTATTTAAAGAAAAATATAGTCATATGGAATCTTGTTAGATTCGCCTTAACGTAAATTTCGATAATATCAACTTTTTGTAATTTTTGCTTATTGATAATAGAGATATAAATGTTTAAAATAGTGCATTGACGTGTGTGTTCAAGGGAAAAGGGTTAACTAAAAAAACAGAAGTCCAGAGCTAAGCAGAGAAGGAGGAACGGAGAAAGGCTGATAAAGGGCGGGTCGAGCTGAATGAAATTCAAGTTATGTTTTATAAAGTTCATCCTATCTTTTATTTAAGTTTGCCATAAAATTCTTCATGCTTTTTTGATGTAAATGAGTGACTAAGTACAGTGATGTAGACGAGATTCAATCTCATATCTTAAATATCAACCCCACAATAATTTACCAACTAAGATAGATAACATCCACATAAAAGCAAAAATAGATCATCCTAAATCCATTTTTTTTATTTACACACGAGCCAAAAAAATTCACCCGATCTTACCCAACCCATGAGTTAAAAGCATATTAAACTACAAACTTTGTATCAGATCACGAAATGTTACAACAATAAACTGTGTTATTACCTAGTTATATTCGGTCTGCTTTACCCAAAATAAAATCAATTAGCATTTGAAAAATGAACATCTCAGGCAGACTACATACCTATATGGCTATGTTTTCTTTATGTAGCATTTAATTTTTACGATCCACTTATTAAAAAGACAAATGTCACATCTAAAACAACAAGATAGTAGTTTTCATTTGCCGCTCCTCTTCAGTACAAGCTAAGATAATTCTAAATTATGTTTGAGATAGTATATCTCTATGTTACTCAAGACTCAGAATATGGTATACGATTCAATCTATTTCGTAGAAAAATGCCAAAAAATTTGGTTGACATGAAATTTCCAAGTGTCATATCGTGTCAAACATAAGCCAACACGCACACTCAAGTAAAATAAAGGTGTCGAGGAAACACACCTAATTGCTTTATACGCTAACACTAGGTGTACTCAAAAGTACTTTGTGCGCATTTGCTCCTTTCATCTAGACAAATATCACTTCACTTCAGGAATCATTAGCCAACAGTGAGAATTACACAAGGCAAAATATATTTGAGCTAAACAACAGCCGGATCTATATCCTATGTGTGAAGTTGATAGTGGAAACTAGAAAATATAGTTTTACACTATTACATTCTTTAGGTATACCCGAAGATATGACAGACTTGAAGCAAAAACTAGCGCATGTCTAACAAAACATAAACATCCTTCACTTTTATCAAACACCTTGTCAAGATGCTAAAAACAGAAGAAAAAAAAACAATACACTAATGTAGAAACTTGATGTCCTACAACTAGAACCATTCTGTGAAAAAAAGGAAACAAAACCTAATGGGCCTAATTAAAACCTGATTGACCATGCTTGCTATAGTTGTTACTGCATTTTTGTCCATTCAAACTAAATGAGAGCAACAAATGGTTATATAATTAACTTATGAGGGCTGAGTAACCACCGCGGAGACCATTGTATTGATGCCGCACATACCATGGCCTCTGCACAGTTTATAGTATCCATTTTCTCCCCATTTCGTGCCCCATGAGTTTTTGATGATCCAATACGGCTTGTAACCAAACCTCAGAATCGAGTAGCCCTTCGCGCCATACCCAACGAGCAAAACACCGTGATTTATCCATCGCTTTCCGCATATTAAGGGACACGATACTCCGCCAATGTAAGTTTGCATGAACACAGCATTCAACCCAACTACATGATAGCCAACAAAAGCCACATCAGTATTGCACATTGTCAAAACAGGCATAAGAGTTTTATAAATCGAATCAAGTTCAAAAGTACATCAGATGTTTGTCATAAGAGGTATGATCTATTCACCTGCAAGAGGACCCTGATGAACTAGATAGGCAGCAATTTGTTCTTCGTCGATTGGAATAGTGGTGAAGTTTGCAACTTTCACAGCCACCTTGTCGGGGTCAAATTGGCATTTGCCTTGTTTGCCACTGTAAGGGTAAGAATCCTCTTCTTCTAGGCCTCCTGCCTCCATTAAGTAGTTGTAGGCATTGGTCATAAGACCGCCATGACACCCGTTATCACACTCGTGTTTCTTGTTCACATCACACTTTACACATACATAAGTTCGAAAATTAATCCCTCTATTCTTTGCAAATTAATATTTGCAATATCACTCGATATATGGAACTACTTAATTGATGACTAGCTCACCTTGTGATCACAATCCACGAGCTGTTGTTCACTAAGATTTAATAGCTTTCCTGTCGCAATAAAATTAGCTCCTTCAAGAGCTCCGGTGGTGCTAAAAGCCCAACACGATCCACATGTTCCCTGATTATTCAAAATTAGGATTCTCTCACGCATACTAATGTATATAGATTACCTTATATGTTTAAATGAAAGCAATAAAGCAATTAAAAACAACAAACAATAGACAAACGAATTTAATGTTGTTCACTAACAATGTATTAGCACCACAATAGAAACCGTATCTAAAATCTTTGAGAAGAGGGAGAGAGTAGGAATAATACAGAACGGGGGCAAAATCAATTAGAAGGTTCCCATACTACCTTTCTAATTAAGGTCAACAAAATAAGGCCTAAAACAGGATATAAAACCATAAACCCCATGTACCAAAACTCCAAAAGGTAACGGCCAGAATAGCGAGACTAGCACAAAACGCTAGACTACAAATTCAAGGCATTCAGACAGTATATACTACCTCTGTTTTTTTGGATGAAATATTATTTTAATATACTAAAAAAAAAGCGAATGTTGCATCTAAAGTGACGTAGGCAGATTGGCGGAAAAGTTTGAAAAGGATTTGCGACAAAAAGCCTAAACTGTTTTGCGGAAATTGGGCCGACGGAGTCCGATTGACTATTCTGATACCTTTTCGAAAGCGGAACAGCCCAACGAGTCAAACTCACCGCTATGTTGTGATGTATAGGCTTTTTAGGCCATCCGGGTCCGTTTAAGGCCCGAAATAAGCTTTTTAATTATTTTCGAATTTAATTATTTCTTTAATTCTGTTTTAGGGTTTTGTTTAACGTATTTAAACATTATTAGGTCAATGTTTGAAGGCAGTTTTTGACTTTTAATAATATCACAGAGTTTATACTCTTTCTGGTGAATTCCGGAGTTTCTACAGATTCATCGCTTGTGAAACTGCTTGTTCTTTATTCGAGATTAGTGCTTGCTAATCTTCATAGTTTCCGACTGCGTCATAAAGAAACATAGGAAGTATATGTTATAGGTATCTACATGTTGTTCGATTCTCATTCGCGGGATGGGGGTATATTATAGTTATATTTGCCATCATATTTTATTGATTGTCCTTATTACTTAGAGGTGATCATTGGCCGGGACGAACTTTGCCAAAAAAAGGGTCCGTTTAGGACCAAAACTTCGGGCAAGGCCAAGCCTCGGGTTGAAATTCCAGCGGCAAAACATGGTAATTCGTACTGGATCAAGCGGACTTTTTTTGGACCGGTCTAAAATTTAGCCTTTTTTTCGTATTCGCGTTGCCCGGTTTTTCCCCCAAAACTCGAGTCGCGTCGGGCCGAGCCTGAAACACGGGCTAAAATTTTGTATCCAAAACCAGCCCATTTTCGAGCAGGGTTGGACCAAAATGATCACTTCTATCTCTATTATACTTCTTCTGTTTAGAAATAGTTAGACTGTTTCTATTTTGTACACTATGCACATCTTACAGATTGTCTCTGATGATTCATATTTTAGGAAAAACATAATCATGTGGGGTCTTATTAGACTCGTTTCGATCTAAAAATTTTTAAAATAAACTTTTTATAATTTTTACTTATTAATAATTAAAGATCTTAATGATTGAAATTATAAATCGACATGCATGAAAATTAGAAATGATTCAACTATTTGTAAACGGAAAAAGTACAAGACAACACGTATACATGGGGACACAAAAAAATGAAAAAAAAACAGAAATGAACTACCTGATTCAATTAAGAAAAATAACTAAAATAACTGTATTTCTATCTCCATTATATATAAAAAAAATAATATAACGTGCATATAAGACTAATTAAAAATATAACGTACATATAAGACTAGTTACTAGTATGACAACTAACACAAAACGAAAATAGTGATATACCTGCATTTTGACATCAGTAACAGCCCCTTTCTCCCTCCAATCAAAACTCTTGGGTAAGCCACGAACATCCAACCGAGGTGCCTCCGGCCTAAGCCCCTCACTATTCATGAATCCATCACCGGCGCCGCGACCGCTTCTACTAGGCCTCAGGCCTGTGAACCTGGTCTCGAACTCTTCCGGAGACAAGTCCATAAACGGCGTAACACCGTGGACCGCCGTGGGATCCAATGCCTGATGCTCAGCGGCCCTGACCAAATTCCGCGCAAAAATTGCCAACCTGCGTACATATTCTTCCTTTGTATTATACTCTTTCCCATATTCCTTTATAAAACTCACAAACTTTCTCTCTGCACCCACCAACTTCCTATTTTCTGTCACTTGGTATATGTTATTGTGTGAAAAACTGGTATAGTTTTCAGCACTAACTAATGTAACAAACATAAACGATGTAGTTGCTATCCATAAGATTAGGACGCCAAATAGTGAACTGTTTATCATGGTAATAGTTTGTTTATATTTTTTTGGGGTGTTTTAAGGGTGTGGTGGAGTGCTCGGAATATGCATGTAGGTAGGTTAGGTTTTTGATTGCTTCGTATCCCCGAAATGTTGTGGCATGCGGCAGTTTCAAAGCGGCAAATGGCCTGGTGCACTATGTGGCGGTAGCTAGTGTACGTGTAAGAGTGTTGTTTTTTTTGGTGCTAACGTGTAAGAATGTTGTTTATGGTGATATGCAATAATTTGCAACGTGGAGGTCTTAAAATGGCTGCCTTTACTTGGGAGAATCATGTACTGGTGATGTTAGTGTGATATGGTGATATACTTTGGAATCTTAATTTTTTTTTCCTTACTGTGAATCCTATGGTAAGAACCTATGGTAAGATTTTTTTTTAGGGGAGCCTATGGTAAGATAAAAGGAGTCTTATTAGACCATAATTTTTTGAAGGTTAACCTACTTGAGTTTGTGGGTAGATATTTTGAGAGTAGGAGATGGTAAAAGAAAATTCTCTCTCAAAATATTTAGTGGATATCGAATTCGGCTCTCAACTTTGATGTTGGAAGGTTTTTTCGTTATCATTAGTTCAAATTTAGCTTAGTTTGAATATTGGATGGTAGTATTTCATACTAGTAGTTATAACATGTTGAGATAGTATTCCTAAGGTTGGCCATTTTGTTCACTCTACTAGCTAGTAGTTTTAGATCCTTTTCGTGAAGGCAACTCCTAAAAAATTTGATACAAAAATAGATTTGAAAGCTAAAGATACTCATGATATCCTAAAGATACTCATGATATCGTAAATATTAGATGACAATAACTGAAATATTTGACTAAGATATGTACTATACGTATATCTTATAGTATATCTTCTATATATACTATAAGATATACGTATAGTACATATCTTCTATATTATCAAATAACTTGAGACATCGCCCGGATCCAACAACTAGTTATCCCATTACTCTCCCATTTATTGTTACATTATTTGTATCTCTAATCATCATTCTTTTTATCTCACTTCTTATTGACGTGATTAACACCCCTGCTTTACACGCTATTCATAACACTTGTTTTCCCCTCTCCTTTTAAATTATCTTTTGTGTTGCCTTCAGTTTCACCCCGCCTAGCGAAACACTTTAGGACTTAGGTCCTCACAACTTCACAAGAGTTCGATGATTTAACCCCACAAAACCCGAATAATGAGCAAATTCTTAAAGTTTCTAATATTTTCTAGACATTTCTTAGGAAGCTTAGTTTCTTAATTAATATATACGTTAGTAAACAAAATTTTAATCTGTATGAAACAGAAGATTGCTTTATGACGCAAGTAAAATTAAAGGGTTAACAAACTTAAGCATTACAATTGACAAATCATGTGAAGTCGGCATTATAATCCGCGACTTGTCACGTTTTAGACCTGCATTTAGCCTCGCTATTTGGTTTGGCACCTTAACACCTTCACATAATTAGGCGCCTTGGCACCTACACAAAAATCCACCCAACTTAAAAGCAAGTCAAGTCTATCATACTTATTTTTATTTTATTTTATATATTGAGTAAAATTATGTCAAATAATAATTCTTTTGTATGAAATTCATAAAGCTAATTAGAATGTGTGAAAAAACGGCAAAGTTTCTAAATAATATTTCAAACATACACCACTTGAAAGGGGATCAAAAAATAATATATGAGACCATACAAGCTAAGTATAATTAACATTCATCGTGAGCGGCCAAAATAATGAGCTTTTGTTTATTAGTAAGTATAATAATATACTCAAAAGATTACTACATCAACAAATGGGCAATAATAAAAAGAATGACCAAAACCATATACTACTACTATTATAAAAAAATTGACCTTAAGATATATGATACAATTTTGATGGCTTAAGATTCTTGGTAACATTGAAATATTCCAATGTCTTGACCCACTTCTCTTGTGTTTTCAAAAGATGAACAGCAATTGTATCCGGCCACAATTCATGGGTACATCCTGTAGGTGGATCCGGATAATTGTACATGGACCATTTAGCATTAAACCGGTTCTTACCACGGTGCCCATTTCGGATCCAATCTCCAAATACTTTATCCTCTGGACCCTCCAAATGAGACTTAGGAATATCTGATTCCGCAATCCATTCTACCAAATCCCATGAAACTAAGTATCCCATACCGGACATATAATGTTTAAAAGGGTCCATACTAGGGCACGGTATAACGTAACCATAGTACAAGTCTTCCCTAGGTAACGGCCTTAATGACTTAACTAGATTTTCCAACCTAAAATAAGTGTCATCATCGGCTTTTAAGACATAATGATAAGGAGGATTAGGTCCATCATTGTTGTTAAATAGTTTAGGTAAGCTAGAAAAATAAGTATACGTCTTACCCTTATTCATATTTTCCTTACAATCAAGGATAATAATATCATCATGACGCATAATCTCTAGGGCAACTAGTACTTTTTGATCTTCTTTTGTAAGGTTGCAAAACACAAACTTCAAATCTATCTTTGCTCCCTCCGGAGATTGTGTACCGTAGATCATCCTTAGGAAGTGGCGCTTGTGGTATTGATCCGGCAACGTTAATATCCCGACGAGAATCCGAATGTCATCATCATTCGATGAAGGAGAAGGAGAAGAAGAAGAAGACGATTTGATTGTTCTTAACGTATTAAGGGGTGATGATGAATAATCTAAGGACGAGTTAGCAAGAAGAGAGGGTGTTCTAGAAAAAGCACATTTGCTAAGATTTAATAAGTGATCAAATCTTATTTCATTGATGGAAGCTAAGGTACAAAGAAATAAGATGAAGAATAAAGAAGATATGATGAATCTTTTGCCATTGTTGTTGTGCTTTGTTGTTGTTGTAGTAGTAGAAGGTAATTTCATGTTGATAATTTGAGGTGTTTTGTGTTTTTTTGAGGGTTTTGTAATATGATTAATAGTTGTGGTAATGAAATGGAAAGTGTATTTGAAAGTATTTGAAAAGGTTTGGCAGTTATAAAATGGAATAAGGGTTTGTTCTTCATTGCTATAAACGAGTTTTGGTCATTTCTTGATGTTGAATAAACCACTTAGCTTTTAGAAGTATTTGACTTAGTTTTCTTCCAAAATAATTAAGTTGTCAAGGAAGCGGCCTAATTTAGGGGATTATCCATGTGGCCTGCTCGCAAACTACAGCAATAGGCCAGTAGTGTGTGTAAATCCATGTGAAAAATTAAAGTGCGTTGTGTTAAATAGATATTCCATACGGGGTTCATTTATATGCATGTATGCTACTTTTCTTGGTAAATCTTTGAGATGGTGTTTAAATTTAGAAACTACTTCTGATCACGGGTAGAGATGGCAGTGGGTAATGGACCTTATCCGGATTCATGGATTCCGATTCATTTTTTAAAGATCTGGATCTTCAAATTTTGGACCCTATGGATTCGGGCAGGATCTGGATCCTCCTTGAAAAAAATGGATCTGGATCGGGTCCTAAATTATTACCTAGATCCAAATTCGTTTACCCGACTTTATATTATTATTTTATAATATTAGTTATTACATGTAATGACGGATTTTTGCTTGAATTTCGAATTATTGTTCTAATTAATATGCAAATTTACTGGATTATTGAGTTAGAAAAACCGATTGATAATTATTAATCTTTTAGAAATAGTTGATTAATCTACATTTTGATAATTAAATACCTGTAAATGATTGCAATAATGGTTATTTTTCAGAAATTAAATGAAATTTTTGGTCAATATTAGATGACTTTATTGTTTAAAATCTTTAATTATTGTGAAAATTAGGGTAGTTCGAAGAAAACAAGCAAGAATCAGTTTTGGATCCGTTTAGGACTCGGATACATAGGATCCATATGGATCTGGATCCTCATTCTTATTACCCAATGGATCCGGGTAGGATCTAGATCCTTGCCTGAAAAACGGATCTGGATCCTAGAGGACCCTGTTCAGATCCTACCCATTGTCATCTCTAGTCACAGGCCGGTCATACGCCTCGTATTATTTAATGGCGTGTATTCGAATTGAAATATTCAAAAATAGAAATATATGTCTTTAAATTATTCCCCCCCCCCAAGATTAACATGAGAATTGTAGTGTAGTTGTTTAGTGCATTAGCATATCAAATGAGAAGTCATGCGTTTAAATCCTGAAACACACATTTTTATGGTTTGATGTCTCATTTATTGATTCAATACACTGTGTTTGTTTTTCATCTATATAAGACTCTTTGCAAAATTATATAATACGGCATAATATTATTTATTATTGCTTACTAAATGAGTTAGTAATTTAATAATTAATATTTGAAAGGTAAAAGTAGATAATTTATTATTCATTCATTAAAGTTGGAAAGAAATTATGATTTGTACTTCTATTAATGTAGACACGATTTCTTTAACGTGCATTTCCTCAAGGCCTTTTCTTTGGCCGTGATCTTCCAAGCATAGTATAATACAATTAAAGTAAGAGTCGGAGAGACTATGAAATAAAGTGGCACAAAACCTAATTATATTAGATAAGTTTTGAAGTCTTCAACTTTTTAATCTTTAAGCTCAATTATTAGGCAAGTCAAACTCTTCTTCTTTTTGTGCGTATTTATTAATCTATATTTGGGCGATTCTTTTTGGAACAACGCATGAAAAAGGTCAACTTCTTTTGATTTGGTACTTTTGCACATGAACATGGTTTTCTGCCTTGGCTAACTTTGCGTGCTACATACCATACTTAGATTAGACTACTCTTTTTTGGTGCAATGCAAAGTATGGAACCGTGCAAATACTTAGAGTGGACACTAGTGAACTATATATATGTGTGATGAGTCCCAATCTTTTCGTTTGTTCGTCCTAAACACTATATATACTTCATCTTATGTGATAAACTTTTCCCTTGTTTTATTATACCTCTCAACTTCAAGCCTACATCGTCTATCTTCGTATCTTCGTATCTGTCTTACTAACTATTCTTTGAGCCTTCCAAATTGGGTGCAATATGTAGACATCGAGCGAGTATCACACTACCACTAGTCCACTACAACATCATACGGTGCATTTTTTTTTCTATTAGCCTAAAGTTGGGAGATGCATCATGCCATCATCCATGCATCTTGATCATATAGCAACACATAAAAGTTTGTAGTTTTGTGTATCATGATTCCACCATTATTGCATGCATTATAATTTATACATGAGGATATAACTTAATTTGACCATATTAAAATACATGTTTCAAAAATAGCCGTTAACTTATTTAATTTGGCCATGATAAATCGATTTCAAAAATAGCCGTTAACTTATTTAATAAATCACTATTTTGATTAGCGATGAATAGGCGAAAGTGAGAAACCGCTCCTTTGACTAATCGCACAAAAAAGAAACAATTGCTGGAGATGGTTTACTTTGGGCCTTTGGCTAATAAGGCTCAGGGCCGGTGATGGGGCTGTGCAAACAGCCCCACCGCACAGGGCCTCCACTACATTAGGGCCTCCAAATTTGTTATCTTAATATATATCGTTTCCATCAAATATAGAGCAAGAGAATTACTTTGGCTCACTGGTAATGCACTAATGCTCTGCATCACCATTTGTTGGTTGTGTCATGGGTTCAAATCCCATTTTGTGCAAAATTTAGTAAGTTCATTTTCCCCCCTTTTTCCATTATTGTTTTTTAAAATTCATTTGGGTTTTGTGGGTGTAAAGTTACCTTCTTTTAGATTAAAAAGAAGTATTCTTCCTTTCACTATACTAATTTCATATAAGTCATATCTCTTCCTTAAAATCATAAAAAAAAATTCCATACTTTTATGTAACATCACATGTATAAACCATAATTCTAGATATTTCTTTATTTATTTTCAAAGAATTGTTTAAGTATTTGAGTTATCGTGATAATAAGTTCTTGTTTGGCTATGACCCTTGTTAAGTAAAAGGTGAGAAAAAAAGAAGTTCTTGATTGTTAAAAGTAGATAGCATTATTCTCTCTCTGTTTTTTTTTGTAAAAGAAAAAAAACTTCTCTTCTCTTTATCTTTTTTTATTGGCTCAATCATAAATTGTGAATTTTGTTCTTTTGTAATTACCAATTTATTCTATATGTATTTTTTCACAATATTTATAATTCTAAAGAAAATTAGGCTTAACTTTAAAGTTAGCACAGGGCCCCCAAATTGTTTAGGACGGCCCTGATAAGGCTATAACCACCTATTGAGAATTGTGCTAGGTGAATCGCAGCCAGTAAACGACACGAGCACATAATGGCCCAGCACTACGCAGCTTTGCTTGAAAGCTGAGGTTCAGCCCACAGATCACAAGGCCCAAATTAGTTCTTAGGAAATTGGGTATATAAGCAATAATCGTTATTCATGGGCTGGACAAATTTAAAAAACATCAACTTAAGTAGCAATGTTTCACCTTCTAGAAAATCCCTTTATGAAAAAAACAAACTTTGATTTAACTATATAAAAAGCGACACGAACTCTGTACATCAACTAATATAGCTCAAACTTAACAACTAATATAGCTCAAACTTAACAACTCTAAACATTTTTTTTAGCATAATACACTTAATTTGCATTTTTTCCTTATATTCAAACATGTTTAATTTACAAAATTAATAAACAATATACAAAACTAAAACCATAGCTCAAACTTTTAAGTTTTTTCAAAATGTGTATATGTTTTAGACATGAACCCAAAAAAATTAGCGATCTTCTTCCATATTGCTTGAAAAGAAAATAATTCATATTACATATTGAACTCAATACAGAATACCATTCATATAGGTTCTAGTGAAATATTTTTACTTTGGTAGAAATTGCTACCTAAGCAAGCTTATTCACACAGGCTAAAAAGCAGTACTTCATGTAGCAATTTGCCTCCGAACAAAATAGAAATCGCACAAGCTTACTTGCCATCTTAAGTGGATTATTTATGCATGCGTTAGTAAAGCGAGATTGCATTTAGTAATCCCAAAATAAAATCTCCATCTACCTTAATCATAAGCGGTAAGTTTTTTTTTTTAATGTTTTGTTAGAATTTTCTATAAAGTAAAAGTGACAATTTGAGCTTATATGAAACACTTCTTTTTATCTAACTTTTCCTCCAACTCTAAAACATGCTATTTGAATCTCTAATTCAAGGAAAAGATCATATTAATATATCTATCATAGTGCATAAATAGATTTAGATTGAGGTAAAAGCAAAAGAAATTTATTTAAATCTAATCTTAAAAACCATTCTTAAATACTCTCTCCGATCTTTATTAGTTTACCTGTTTTTTTTGCACAAAGTTTTAGGAGAAACAATATTGTGGAACATAAAAAGAAAGAAAAACTATTATTTTATGTTAAAGTTGAATGTACGTGTGATGAAAGTTTAGCGGTCCAATTCCAAAAATAAAAATAAAAATAATAGATAAATTAATAAGAAACATTCAAAAATAATACAAGTAAACTAATAAAGATCAAAAGTACTACTTTATTTTAGGAAAGAAAAAGAGCATGAATAAACCCACATGAGTTTGATGAGTATTAATATGACAAAATTGACCATGGACCATGGTGATATATATCATCCTCTTTCAACACTTATCAAGTTCTAAATATTTTATTCTTTGGTGGGTTAGTGAACATTAATTGTGTCCACAAAATGTTTGAATGAGTAGTACTCTACTCTTGTTTAATTTATTTTTTTTTTCTTTTGAAGAGAATGAGTAGTAGTCAAATCAACTCCAATTGGAAAAAAAAAGGTCTAACTTAAAGAAAACCACACACTACTCTTTTAGTCTTTTTGATTTTGTTGGTGGAGTGACGCCGAAAGACCGTCATGCGCACACACACCCCACCAAAGCCCTAAAGTAAACCCGGCCCGTAGTGTTTATGGTTGAAGTAGGTAAACATTGTCGTCTACCTCAAGTAGTGAAGCGTTGCTCTTATCTTCCTACCAATCTTAACTTCCTATGACTCAATCTTTTTTTTTTTTGTTGGTTTTTTTGTCCACCTTTCATTCGACTTTTTCTTTTATGGTTTGTTCATCATAATCAACTACAAGTTTTTTTATTATTTTAAAGATATAGTATTGGATAATTTTTTTAAAATGTAAGATGAAGGGGTATTACTTGAATGGAATAAGAAAATTTTCTCGAATGAGTTGCATGTCGTTGTAGTATTAGGTATGCAAGTATTGTTCTATTACAGATGATCTTTTGAACTACCAATATATATATACCAATTATCAAACTCATAGTATAGTTTAGATCAATATGGAAATGAAAAATAAATGGTGTATTCTTATGATTATAATACTACTACCCTCGCGACCTGCACCAACAAAAGATAATTATACTAGTACTATTCGGGTGTTCACTGGTCCACAACCGAACCAGAATCGGCTGAATCTGTGAATCGAAATCTGGAAAATTTTTGGACCTAGACTTTTATATTTTTGTAAAAGAAAAAAACTTTTTTATTTGATTTAAACATATTTATAAATTATATACATTAACATTTAATAATTTTATTAACAATATTTCTAAAGGTAATAGATAATAGGTTTTGAACTTTTTAACTTTCTAACTTTAAAACTTTTTTAATATATAAACTTTTTTTTATTAAAAGATCAAAAATTTCGGTCCAATAATCTGGACCGGAATTTTTCGGATTTGGACTGAACCGAAAACTCGTAATCGATATTCTTTTTGAACTGAAAACCTGATTGGAATTTTCGATCCGATCTAGTTCAAATTCGAATCCGATCCTGATCTTTACATCAACGTTATCTTTTAGATTGACCATTATATTTAATATGACACGTAACTGAAGGTTACCCCCAACCCTTTCTTTCAATGAAAAGTAACTACATGACTCACTTTCATTTGTGAACATAAGATCAGTTGGAGAAAATATAATATGTTAATTATAAGTATGGAGCATTCACTTATGATGAAAAGGATTTTCTTTTTGCCGAATTAGGAAGAAGAGCTTCAAGCATTTCCAGTGCACTATGGCTATCTAATTAATTTTGTAAAAGTTATCGATACAAATATATTAAAAGACGTGTGTGATAATGTATACACGTCACGTGTCACGTGTCACATCTGTTACTCCACTAGAATTGTCGAATGTGTATATAAGTCATGTCGATTAACAAAAGTAAAATTAGCTTGCAAAAGATTTGAACTCATGACGTCTTGCTATTATAACATGACAAAATTACCATCTCAACCAACTTTTAATCATGCTTTAAGTGTCCACAATAAAAATTTAAATTATCATATAGGAAAAGACATAATACAATAAGAAACCACTAGAGAATCAACTCTCTTGGTAAAAACAAACCCGGAGGCCATCACTTTGCATTATGAAAGAAGAAAACCTCACTTACAGAACTAAAGAAGTGGAAGTAAGGATGTGTAAATCAATAAACTTTAAAAAAATCTAAAAATCTATTTAACATGGAAACTCTCATGAAGATCATGTTTCCCATTTTCGAAACTCGAGAGGACAAAATTTCTATGAAAGACCAACGAGTTTCCTACCTCAATGATCATCAGTCACAAAATGACATTTTCCCAACAAAAAATCTCTTAGCTAACTCGATAGTCTATGCCCTATTATATACATATTTTGTCGGTAATAAACAAGACTACAACAGAGTTATATGCAACAATAGTTATTTAATCCTAAATTTGGGTTTCACGAGAAATGAAATAATAGGGTGTTTTAAGGCTTTTCGAGGCAACACAAATGATGTCAAGCACACGCGCAACGTTACAAGTCACGTTGGCACTCCTAGAAACGTTTCGGGAGAAAATATGATCAGGCTCGAAAAAGTCCAAAAATGTCCCAAAAAACAGCCAAAATTGAAGGCTATAATACACGCTTTCGGACATTCCCATGGCCCGAGCTCCGAACGCCACGTTATGCCTCATAGGGACATGGGAGGTCATTGGAAAGGAGTCATGTCGCTTGGAACCAATATGTGGATGGCTTAACGTTCATTTTGAGGTAATTAGGATTTTACAAGAAATGAACTAATGGGATGTTAGAGGCTTTTCGAGGCAATGCAAATTGTGGCAAGGACCCGCACAACGTTACAAGTGACGTCGACACTTCTAGGAATGTTTCAGGAGCATGCTCGGAGAAGTAAAAAAAAATGTCGCAGAAACAACCAAAATTGAAGTTTATAATACACGCTTTCGGACTTTCCCAAGGCCCGAGCTCCGAATGCCACGTAATGCCTCCTAGGGCTATAGTAGGTCATTTTAAAGAAGTCACGTGGCTTTGAACACATATATGATGCGTTTAAGTTCATTTCGAGGCAATTTTAGGTTTCACGAGATATGAACAAATGAGGTGTTCAGCGGCTTTTCGAGGCAATACAAATGGTGCCAAGCACCCGCACAACGTTACAAGTCACGTCGGCATTCCTAGGAATATTTCGGGAGAAAATAAGATCAGGCCCGGAAAAGTCTAAAAATGTCCCAAAAAGAGTCAAAATTGAAGGTTATAATACACGCTTTCGGACTTTCCCGGGGCCCGAGCGCCGAACGCCATGGGAGGTCATATGAAATGAGTCATGTGGCTTGGAACGAATAGATATATGCATTTACGTTCAATTCGAGGCAATTTTGGGTTGCATGAGAAATCAACAAATGGGGTGTTTAGAGATTTTTCGAGGTAATGCAAATGGTGTCAAATACACGCGCAACGTTACAAGTCACGTCGGCACTCCTAGGAATGTTTCGGGAGAAAATATGACCAGGCCCGGAAAATTCCAAAAATGTCCTAAAAACATCCAAAATTGAAGGTTATAATACACGTTTTCGGACTTTCCCATGGCCCGCGCGCCGAACGCCACGGTATGCCTCTTAGGGACATGGGAGGTCATTGAAAAGGAATCACGTGGCTTGGAACCAATATGTGGATGCCTTTACGTTCATTTCGACGTGATTTGGATTTTACGAGAAATGAACTAATGGAATGTTAGAGGCTTTTCGAGGCAATGCAAATTGTGCCAAGGACCCGTATAACGTTACAAGTGACATCGACACTCCTAGGAATGTTTTGAGATAAAATATGATCATGCCCGAAGAAATAAAAAATGTACCAAAAACAACCAAAATTGAAGGTTGTAATACACGCTTTCGGACTATCTCGGAGCCCGAGCTGCGAACGCCACGGGATGCCTCCTAGGACCATAATAGGTCATTTTAAAGAGGTCACGTGGCTTTGAACAAATATATGGATGCCTTTACGTTCATTTCGAGGCAATTTTAGGTTTCACGAGATATGAACAAATGAGGTGTTCATCGGCTTTTCGAGGCAATGCAAATGGTGCCAAGCACCCGCGCAACGTTACAAGTCATGTCAACATTCCTAAGAATATTTCGGGAGAAAAAAAGACCAGGCCCGAAAAAGTCCAAAAATGTCGCAAAAAAAACCAAAATTGAAGGTTATAATACACGATTTCATACTTTCCCGGGGCCCGAGCTCCGAACGCCATGGGATGCCTCCTAGGGATATGGGAGGTCATTAGCAATGAGTCATGTGGCTTGGAACGAATAGATAGATGCATTTACGTTGATTCGAGCCAATTTTAGGGTGCATGAGAAATGAACAAATGGGGTGTTTAGAGGTTTTTCGAGGCAATGCAAATGGCACCAATCATACGCGCAACGTTGCAAGTAACGTTGGCACTCCTAGGAACGTTCCGGGAGAAAATATGATTAGGCCTGGAAAAGTCCAAAAATGTCTCAAAAACAACTAAAATTGAAGGTTATAATACATGCTTTCGGACTTTTCCGGGGCTCGAGGTCATTGGAAAGGAGTCATGTGGCTTGGAACCAATATGTGGATGCCTTTACGTTCATTTCGAGGTAATTTGGGTTCTACAAGAAATGAACTAATGGGATGTTAGAGGCTTTTCGAGGCAATGCAAATTGTGCCAAGGACCCGCACAATGTTACAAGTGATGTCAACACTCCTAGGAATGTTTCGATATAAAATATGACCATGCCAGAGAAGTAAAAAATGTACTAAAAACAACCAAAATTGAAGGTTATAATACACGCTTTCGGACTTTCTCGAGGCCCGAGCTGTGAACGCCACATGATGCCTCCTAGGGCCATAGTAAGTCATTTTAAAGAAGTCACGTGGCTTTGAACAAATATATGGATGCCTTTACGTTCATTTCGAGGCAATTTTAGGTTTCACGAGAGATGAACAAATGAGGTGTTCATCGGCTTTTCGAGGCAATGCAAATGGTGCTAAGCACCCGTGCAGCGTTACAAGTCACGTCGGCATTCCTAGGAATATTTCGGGAGAAAATAAAACTAGGCCCAAAAATGTCCCAAAAACAGCCAAAATTGAAGGTTATAATACACGTTCTCGGACTTTCCCGGGACCCGAACACCATGGGAGGTCATTAGAAATGAGTCATGTGGCTTGGAACGAACATATAGATGCATTTACGTTCATTTCGAGGCAATTTTGGGTTCCACGATAAATGAACAAATGGGGTGTTTAGAGGTTTTTCGGGGTAATGCAAATAGTTTCAAGCACAGGCGCAATGTTACAAGTCACGTCGGCACTCCTAGCAATATTTCGGGATAAAATATGACCAGGCCTCGAGAAGTCCAAAAATGTTTCAAAAACAGCCAAAATTGAAGGTTATAATACACGCTTTCGGACTTTTCCGGGACCCGAGCTCCGAACGCCACAGGATGCCTCTTAGAGACATGGGAGGTCATTGGAAATGAGTCATATGGCCTTGAACGAATATATGGATGCATTTACGTTCATTGCGAGGTAATTTTGGGTTTCACGAGAAATGAACAAATGGGGGTGTTTAAAGGCTTTTCAAGGCAACATAAATGGTGCCAACACCCGCACAACGTCATAAGTCACGTCGACTTTCCTAGGAATGTATCGGGAGAAAATATGATCAGGCCCGGAGGAGTACAAAAATGTCCCAAAAAACAGCCAAAATTGAAGGTTATAAGTAGTAAAAACTAATGATGACCCAATCCGATTAAAATTTAGCCGAACTAATACTACCTCCGCTCTTTTTCTATTACAACAATGTGTTTGTACACAATTTTTAAGGATTTGGAACAAATGATTAGTTTAGCATAAAAGTAACTCTTTAATTAACTAGAGTAGGAGAGAAATCAGCAATTAGAAAATAAAAAGTAATTTTATAAGGCAAAGTGAGTAATTAATGATTGTTTTAATAAGATAAAGTAAGGGCAATATTGTCAATTAAATTTGCTTTTTTATACCAAAATTGGAATTGTTGCAATAGATGTGACACTACCAAAAATAGTAAATATTGTAATATAAAAAGAACGGAGAAAGTATATTGTAACCTCGTCTCATGTACGAATCTATAATACGTAAACTTTTGTGTATTATAGGAGCTTTAGTACTTTACCATTTAATACTACCATACATCATCTATTCTAAGATAAGTAAGATGTTGATAGAGACTATGGAATTATAGAAAGCAAAAAGATAGAACAAAAAAATTGTGACCTATGTGTAGAAAGAGTCGGTCATATAAGAGACCATCTAATTTTAATTTATAATTAGGAATTTTTTTTGGTAAGATGAAGGGGACTCATTTGAGGGGTGATATGGGAAATTAGTCAAACGAGTCCTATGAGGTTTGATCTCTATACCTTAGGGATAATAGATGGGAAGCGATACCACTACTCCACCACCTCAACCTCAATTAGGCAACTATTCAAGTTCAATATTAAGAAGAGAACATACCACTTTTTGAATACAGTGAATAGTTTAAGCTATGTCGATAAACAAAAGTAAATATAGCTTGCAACAAGATTTAAACCCGTGACCTCTCGCTATTATAACATGACACAATTACCATCTCAACCAACTTTTAATCATGCTTAAGTGTCCACATTATTATATTTGTATCTTTTAAATGTTGAGTTTTTCTTAATATACTTTAGTGGGAATAGAAAAATATACATATCAAGTTCGAAAACTCAATACCAACCCGGAATAATACCCGACCCAAATATTAGTGATATTTTAAAACCGTGTAGAATAACTAGCTAGATATGTAAAACAGATTTGTAAAAGAACATGTTCTTATACATGCATGCAACTCCTAAAACCAAAATTGGCTTACAATTGAGTGATTCACAATTTCACATCTAACAACTATTTTTTGGGGGGAGTCATTCACCAACTTTGTTAGGTGAATAGTCCTACATGGCAATTCCAAATAATCACCCAGTCAAACGTGTGACCTTCACATTTCAACTCTTATTTCTCCTAGAAATAATGAGTGAAGCATCCAAACAAGTCTTTCACTAAAATCTCTTCACCAACTCCATAAGTCTCAAAACTACCTAATCATCTACTTCTCACCCCCACCATAACCCCATGCCTAAACCATTCATACGCTCCACCTGAAAATCACAAAATCCGAAAACGACACGTGTTTTATTCTCAATGGTCCATTACTCATACCATGTCATGATGACTGATGATGATGATGCTTCATGTAGTCATGTTGTTGGTGGGAAAGAAGCTACATGTTTGTCAACGCACTTTCCATTTGTATTAGGAATTAGGATCACAAATCTAATCTTACCAACCCCTTTTTTTGGTCCATACCATCTTACCCTCTACCCCCTCTAACTTTCACCTACTTCCATAATCCATATAATAACCCCATAACCAACTCATCACAAAGGCAGGGAAGGTGTTAGTAATAAGTCATTACATTACATTCTCTTTTCTTTTCCTAATTCTCATCCACTTTTAACTTCTCCTAATATTATTCCTACCATGGGCTCTGAAGAAGCAATCCCTCATGTTGATGATCATGAGGTTCTAGACCAAAAGGAATACATCTTTCACTCTAAGCTACCTGATATCTACATACCAAACCATCTTCCCCTTCACACATATTGTTTTGAGAACTTACATGAGCATGGCAAGCGCCCTTGCCTCATCGACGGGCCAACAGGGCGCGAATGGACCTATGAGGAGGTTGAACAAACATCAAGACGAGTTGGAGCTGGATTCCATCACAAACTTGGGTTGCAAAAAGGTCAAGTCATCATGCTACTCCTTCAGAATAGCCCCGAGTTTGTGTTCTCTTTTCTCGGGGCATCCTTTATAGGAGTTGTTAGCACGACTGCTAACCCTTTTTGCACCCCAACCGAGATTGAGAAGCAGGCTCGAGCCAGTGGGGCTCGAGCCATTCTCACCCAGTCCGCTTTTGCGGACAAGGTGAAACCTTATTGTCAAGACAATAATATTCATCTAATCGTTGTTGATAATATGTCCCTTGATGGGTCCCATGACGAGTACAAATATTTCTGGGATCTAGTAGGGGGCCCAGGGGAGGAAGAGAAAGTACCCGAGGTTAAAATAGTCCCTAACGACGTAGTGGCTCTACCTTATTCATCAGGCACCACCGGCCTACCTAAGGGTGTGATGCTCACGCACAAGAGCCTAGTGACAAGTGTCGCGCAACAGGTGGATGGAGAGAATCCCAACTTATATTTTAACGGCGAAGACGTGATACTATGTGTTTTGCCCTTGTTCCATATATATTCTCTTAACTCCGTCCTACTGTGTGCCCTACGCGTAGGGGCTGCGATTCTCATAATGCCTAAGTTTGAGATATATATGTTAATGGATTTGGTCCAAAAATACAAAGTGACAATTGCACCCTTTGTGCCTCCTATTGTTTTAGCTATTGCTAAAAACCCTGACATGGATAAATACGACCTTTCATCTGTAAGGGTAGTTTTATCTGGTGCAGCACCCATGGGAAAGGATCTTGAAGATGCTGTCAGAGCTAAACTACCCAATGCCAAACTTGGACAGGTACCATATTACTATATTTATCTATTTTTACCAACCATAATCATATTATCATATTTATATTGCTTCAATAACAATACTTCTATCTCGTCAAAAAAAAATAAAAAAATAACAATACTTCTATACATATATAAAATCTTTTGTACCAAAATATTGAAATAATGAACTCGTAAAGTCATAAGAACCTAGATCAGCAGAAATTATTGTGATAACAAGAGCAATGCTAGACGTAAAACTTCATCACAAAGAACATATGGATACGAAACTCTAATTTATAATTAATCACAACTACTAATTTTTTTTTTTTGAAAGGCACAACTACTATTCTAATTAATATAGAATAAGTTACCTTTTTAATATAGTAACGAATTATATAATTTATACTCTCAACATGTTACTATTTAAATTAAGTAAATGAAAAAAGATTGAATAAAGTAACTATTATTGCGTCCATGTCTTATTAGCAATATTGAAATTTTATTTTGGTTGAGAGAAAATGATTTTCGCTTACAACGGTTAAGTGTGGATTTGATTAGTAGACTAATAAAAGGATTAGGTATTAATGTAACAACCAACCGATGTCTTTGTTGTAAATTGTTTGTGTTAGGTATTCCATTTTGTAAAGATTACTTAAGGATTAGGTATCTGTCTGTTTAAGATTAAGTCCTAATTTTCCTCTCATTAGATTGATATTTTATTATTGCCGATAATTTCTTTTCAAAAACTTGTAAATGATGTTACGCTACTTTAACAATTTCACTTCCATGAAAGAAGAGGAAAGTGGGGGTGGTATAGTCATGTGGCCGGGGTCCATTTGCCTGACTTGATTAATGAGAGGAACAACGCTATATATGTACATTTTGATTATATCATGCAAGTAAAATCTGGTCATCTTAAAATTATAGTTTATGTTAATTTTGTTAAACTTAATTACGTAAGTTTTAAGTCTTTTGTTAAGTCATTCTTAATGACATCATTCACCTAAAATTCTAAATAAAGATTATGTTAATAATAACTTATTTCGGTCTTTTTTTTTTTATATATTGTTCTTAATGATGTCATTCACCTAAAATTCAGAATAAAGATTATGTAATCATGATGGAGATGTGTATAAATATGACTAAAAGTTTTGAAACCAAAAGTCAATGAATTTATCTTTTAGAATATCATTGACCTTACTATTTTAATGTACATTGATATTATTGCTAGAGATTTCTTCTTTTTTATAACAGGAGTATATCTTTAAGGGTATAAAGGAGTTGTTTTCTCTCATCATATTTAATATGAGACAAATTCACATGTATACAACAATAAGACGTTCAATTAAATTTCATTCAAACATATATAATATTAATTTTCATGCGGAATGATGTCTAAGAGACCTATTATCCAGTAAATTCCCAAACCAACATTTGGACTAATACCATGTAGAAGTACATTTTAAAGATAGTCTTCAACTACAGATAATAAGGCATGAAGTGAATAATGATGAACTGAACATACAACAAAGAATATCAACTCTCAAAAATAGTATGGGCTGAAAAAATGATAATTGATACATTTGATTGAATGCAGGGTTATGGGATGACTGAAGCGGGCCCAGTGTTAGCAATGTGTTTGGCATTTGCAAAAGAGTCTATGGAAGTTAAGTCTGGGTCATGTGGGACAGTGGTTCGAAATGCACAGTTAAAGATTGTTGATCCAGACACTGGCTTTTCTTTGCCTAGGAACAAACCTGGTGAAATTTGCATTCGTGGTGATCAAATCATGAAAGGTTCGTACATTTACTTCTTTTTTAACCTTTTAAAAATATGTTACAAGTTTATCTTGATAGCTGAATTGTCTATTAATTAGAAATGCTTAAAAGGACACGGAACTGTTCACGTGGCGCTCTGTCTTTGTGTGTTTATTTCATGTAAAGTGTAAACACTTGAGATTTGATCCTATGACTTCAAACTTATATACTAAAGTCCTAATCACTAAATCAAGTACTATTTGGTGTTGATACTTTTAAATTAAAATATTGATAAATGAAAATTATAATTATGCAGAGCATAGTTCAAGACTAAATCTAATTCCTAATTATCACCCGATTATTTGGTTTCGAGTGGAGAGAGTTAGGTAATATAGTCGGATTTTTTTGAACACCTTTATATATATCGATATATTAATTAGTAATACTTACAATACATAAAATGGATCAAACATGATCACATTTAAATTACTATTCATGCCATGTTAGATATTGGTTATATTATTAAGTGGTGTGTTCTATCACTAATCAACAACGTGCATTTGTACCATAGAAACATAATCGATGCGCCTCCTTGCAAGACTCTTTATTCTTCTACTTATCTTAGTATCTAGCATGAGAAGTTGGACCTTTTGTGCCGACTTTTCCGACACTCATATAGTTAAGAAATTGAGGTCAAGGTCAATTTATATGGAAAGAAACGGCATTGGCAAATTCATAGTTACAACTTTCGCTTTCATATGCTTTGATATAGTCCACTCTAGCTACGTACCCCCTTATGATTACATATAGAGGATGCAGTTCTGTTCGATTTAGGAATTTATATATTTTAAATATCGGTTTTTCTAATCTATACAACTAGTGCATAAGTTCACGTATATGTTTTTAGTTTTATTCAACAAAATTGATAAATATGGTATATTATTATGAGTTATCTAATTCCTATTATGATAATAATATATTTAATTAAATATGTTATATTTATCAATTTTATTGAATAAAGCTAAAAACAAATAGCTAAACCTACGCACTACATGCATAGATTAGAAGACCCCCCTTAATATGTATTAACTACAAAACTAATGGATGCAAAACTAAATTTCAGGTTACTTGAATGACCAGGAAGCAACAGCAAACACCATAGACAAAGAAGGATGGTTGCACACCGGTGACATCGGATTTGTCGACGACGATGACGAGATCTTCATTGTTGACCGGCTAAAGGAGTTGATCAAGTACAAGGGCTTCCAAGTTGCCCCTGCTGAGCTTGAAGGCATGCTAATCAACCATCCTAGTATCCATGATGCTGCTGTTGTTGCGTAAGTATTCTAAAACTTTGAAGCATATATAATTGTATTTTTGTTTATTATAAGAAGTTAAAAATGAAAAAAAATATGCATTAATTGATCATTTATTACATCGGCTGATGCATAATTTTTTCATAAATGCACAACTTATTTTTATTTAGGTAGTGTATTTATGTCTTATATGCAGCTTTTAGAACTGCATATAGCGTAACCCTTAATACAAATCATCTCTTTATTACCATGTCACTAGATTTTTGTTCTTTTACTGATTTTCTTTGTCTTTTTAATCAATGTCCAGGATGCAAGATGAGACTGCTGGTGAGGTCCCAGTTGCATTTGTTGTGAGATCAAATGGTTCTCAAATTAATGAGGATGATGTTAAGCAATTCATTTCCAAGCAGGTAAATTTAGACTTTAATTCGTCTTTTATTCAATTGACTTTGACTTATTTAAACTTGTTTTGAAATTATCCAAATTTGTTATAATTGTGAATTGAAATATCCAAACTTACTTCCAATAGGAATAAAATAAGATAAGTTGAATACAAACATTTCTAACTGGTTTTCTCGTAACCTAAAATAGGACTATATTCTTTTACCTTATTCATACACAAGGAAACAAAACGATTTAACTATACCTGTATTGCATTAAAGTATTCTTTTGATCACTAAGATTAAATTGTAATGATTAAATATACATATTGTAAAAATAAAACCTTATTGTAACTCATAACAAAATATATCATTAATCTTTTCGGACACATACATGCAATATCATTATTCAATTCACTTCATAGTCACCATCGTTCATATAATAGCAAACAAAGCAGAGACATAATTCATATATCTTCACTTAATTAGCTTTCAACATATCATAATTACTTACGAGGAATTTAAGTTAACCAACTCTGATATAGGTTATATGACTTATTTCCTTTAATCGATTTCTTATTACATACAATCTTCTTAATAGATTGATCCCCCAAGACACATAAAAAAGATCTTATACTTAATTAAATAGTATGCTTATAAGTAAGCTAATAATTTGTGGTAATTTGTATGCTCAGGTGGTATTCTACAAGAGAATATATCGGGTTTTCTTTGTGGAATCAATTCCTAAACTTCCATCAGGAAAAATCTTAAGGAAAGAGCTAAGAGCAAGATTAGCTAATGGCATAATTACGAAATAGGTTTTGACAACCATTTAATTAACTGCACAATGTAAAAGATGCCAGTATATAAGAAATTGTACCAAAAGAAATAATTACCTTTTGGATTTCAAGTTCTTTTTTTTTTCTTCTTTTTGTCAACATGGAAAAAGGAAGGTGTTGGAAATTTCAATTAATTACTTCTCTATTTCTACCTCTATCTTCTTCTTCTTTTTTTGTTGTAGTTTTCTTTATTGTATATATATTATGTCATGGACAGTTTATATTCAGTTTTACATTCTTAGTTTTATTGATTGCTTATGCAGCTTTTACATATTTTCCCTCATCTTGAGTATAAGTAGCATATACTCCATGTAGATTTCAAATAACGTTTCTTAAAGTTATTAATTTGTATTACTCTTTTACTGTTATACCTTGTTTAGGGTTGTTTAGTATTTTGGTTCTTAATTTTTGGACTCCAAAGAATGGAATCAATTATCGATTTCCTTTCTTTTGGTTTAACCTCTCATCAATTCTTTACCAATACTTGATGGTATGGATTCTCCTCAATTACGCCTAACAAAAAAATAATGAAATCCATTACTTGGTGCCTGACGGTAATAGTTACAACTCATTTCTATTCTTTAGCTTGAACCAAATACTTAATAAAAATAATCTACTTCTCTGTTTATGTCTTTTTTTTCCGTTTCATATCTTGAATCGAACAATCCCTTATGATGTAAAGCAAAATCGAGTACATGATAGATTTAATCATCCTTGGATGTGGGTCAATCATTGACAGCTCTACTAGGGAAGAGTAAAGACAAAGCCGCAAGTCCCAATTGGGCCTTAAGCCAATTACTAAAACTAACCCTTTTTAATATCAAAACCGTTGCACCAACACATCAATTAGTTCCCAGGCAACACCCAAATAACATTAATAATGGGCCTTAAGCCCTTTCTTAAAATAGCTAGCCCTTTTTCTTCCAAGCGGATGCTAAACACATACCATTTCGAGAGTCGAGACTTGTAGCTTCAACTATGAGGATTTACCTGTGGACTGTGGTTGACTATTCCCGAAAACAAGTAGACAAACTCAATGGGATGACGCTCTATCGCCTTTAATTTTGATTGTTTTAGGACTCCTTTGGATCCGGTCATAATTTTTGTCCAAAACCTTCCTATGGGGTGTGGCATGACTTATAATGCATTCCGAGTGCTTAGCACCATCTGAATTACCCCAAAATGCCACCAAACGACCCATTTATTATTTTGTCGTGCATCCACGGAATTACACCGAAACGGTCGTAAAAGCTGTTCTAATGCCCGATAAAAGTTGTGGGAGTTTTAATATACCATCCAAGTCCCCTCGAGCCCTTCCACGACATTCGGTGCACGGGTCCGTGAATGTCTAAAAGCGTGACTTATAGCCTTCAATTTTGACCGTTTTAGAGCTCCTCTGGGCTCGGTCATATTTTTTGCCGGAAACCTTCCTATGGGGTGTGACACGACTTATAATGCGTCAGGGGTGCTTCGCACCATCTGAATTGCCCAAAATGCCATCAAACCAACCATTTATGATTTGTTGGTGCAACCACTGAATGGCCTCGAAACGATCGTAAAAGTAGTTCTTGTTCCCGTTCAAAGCCATGGGGGTTCTTACTATACCATCCCATGTCCCCTCGAGCCATCCCACGACATTCGGTGTACGGGTCCCGTGGACGTCTAAAAACGTGATTTATAGCCTTCAATTTTGACCGTTTTAGGGCTCCTCTAGGCCCGGTCATATTTTTTGTCGAAAATCATCCTATGGGGTGCGACATGCCTTAAAATGCACCCCGAGTGCTTTGCACCATCTGAATTATCCCAGAATGCAACCAAACGACCCATTCATTATTTTTCGTGCATCCATGGAATGACCCTGAAACGGTCGTAAAAACTGTTCTTATTCCCGTCAAAAGACGTGGGAGTCCTTAATATACCATACCATGTCCCCTCAAAGTATCCCATAAAATTCGATGCACGGGTCTCGTGGACGTCTAAAAGCGTGACTTATAACCTTCAATTTTGACCGTTTCAGGGCTCCTCCGGGACCGATCATACTTTTCACCGAAAACCTTCATAGATGTGGCACGACTTATAATGCATCTCGGGTGGTTCTCACCATCTGAATTGCCCTAGAATGCCATCAAACCACCTATTTATGATTTTGTGGTGTAACTACGGAATGACCCTAAAACGGTCTTAAAAGTTGTTCTTATACTCGTTCAAAGTCATGGAAGTCCTTAATATACCATCCAATGTCCCCTACAAGCATCCCAAGACATTCAGTGCATGGATCCTAAGGACGTCTAAAAGCGTGACTTATAACCTTGAATTTTGACCGTTTTAAGGCTCCTCTGGGCCTGGTCATATTTTTCACCCAAAGCCATCCTATGGTTGCGGCACGACTTATAATGCATCCCTGATGATTTGCACCATCTCAATTGCCCCAGAATGCCACATAGCGATTCATTTATTATTTTGTCATCCAGCCACGGAATGACCTCGAAATAGTCGTAGAAGTTGTTCTTATGCCTGTTCAAAGTCGTGGGCGTCCTTAATCTACCCTCCCATATCCTCTCGTGGCATCCCACGACATTCGGTGCACGGTTTCCATGGATGTCTAAAAGTGTGACTTATAGCCTTCAATTTTAACCATTTTAGGGCTCCCTCGGTCTCGGTCATAATTTTCACCGAAAACCTTCCTATGCGGGTCGACACAACTTATAATGCATCACGGGTGGTTCGCAACATCTAAATTGTCCCAAAATGTCATCAAACCACCCATTTATGATTTTGTGGTGCACCCACTGAATGGCGTCGAAACGGTCGTAAAAGTTGTTCTTATGCCTGTTTAATGTCGTGGGAGTTCTTAATATACCATCACATGTCCCCTTGAGCCATCCCAGGACTTTCGATGCACGGGTCCCGTGGACGTCTAGAAGCGTGACTCATAGCCTTCAATTTTGACAGTTTTTGGTCTCTTCCGGACCTGATCATATTTTTCGCTGAAAACTTTCATATTGGGTATCGCACGACTTATAATGCATCACGTGTGCTTTGCATCATCTGAATTGCCCCAGAATGCCACCAAACGACCCATTTATTATTTTGTTTTGCATCCACGGAATTAATCTTGACAATCGGACCAATCGGATCGGATTCAGACCGGATCAATTTAGATCGGACCGTTTCAGATCAAGTTATATACCATTAATTTAATTTTCGGATCGAGCAGATATGTATAATTTAATTTGGTGGATTTCGTACCATACTCCCATGATTTGAGCATATATACTAATAATATTTAATAATATACAGGGCTAATCTCAAACATATTGGGACTTGGAAGCGCGTGCTAATGGTAAAAATCGGGTTGTAAATATAATATGTTATGCATGATTTAACAGTATAAAAGTGTATCTATAGAAGCACCTAAAGTATGACTGTATGAGGGATAGAGTCATAATATGTTATCACTTTACACACCCTATTAGATAACCATATTTTTATAGATTATTAATCACCCTCATCTCTCCTATTATCCCCATTTACAGTCCCCCCTTCCCCCTTCGATACAATGATCCGACAACCACAAGTATGTTCACATTACTTCCTATAGATAAGATTTTTCATTAACTTTCCCTAGCTATTTCCTGTCCCATTTCTTTTATGCATATAAAAGAGGCGTACGTTTTCTATATCATGGCCTACATACTTTGCAACATACTAACAAAACTTGGGGTCGGGGGGCAGGACTACTATATAGAAGTACACCCTTATCTGTATGACCAAGAATCAAGATTACGGAGTATGATATGTTATTCAGACACGAATTGAGTGTCTACTCGGATACGAGAGTTCAAGTGTTCGACTCGGCTAGTTTGTAGAAAAAAGTCAATTTTTTAGTTTAAAATGAAGTACACAAGTGAAGTGTCATGTCGGACACGACAAGACACGCACGACACTCTGTTTTTGAGGTAAATAAAGGTATCAGAGTAACATTGAGAGTATGTATCTATTTTTATGTATTATATTGGTGTTGTTGAAGTAGTATCAAGAGACAAGAACATCTGGACATATCCTGTTGCAATGATCCTTAAAATCAAGGATGTCCTACGCATTTTAGCCTAGGAATCTTTTTTGTAAGTCACTCAATTCTCAAGTGACTAGAAAATTGCATTTGGTAGTTTCCAAGTTGATGCACTGTCTCTAGTTCAAGGGACAAGTCAAGCTTCACCGCAATTTTTGCTGACTGATTTTCCGCTTGCTTTGGCTTTTCAACTTCACCATGATTTCTTGCTTGGCTTCCTAGGGATTGCCTAAGCAAGTTATGCTATAATCTTTACAAATATTGAAATCTATGCATGTGCTTGACGTCAATCATCGACATTGCTGATTTCTTATGGATAACTATTCTTAGTTAAAACAAACCAATAAGTTTCAGCAATGGTTCCAAATTTCGACAAGTGTTAAAGAGAAAAGCTTCTACATGTAGTTGGCTTGCTCCATCATGATATTCGAAGTGATATATGCTCCATAAATTACATTATACTAAGAGAAAAGTTCATAGGTTGAGACTTAAGAGTCCCATATCGAAAAAAGAGAAAGATGGTAACTACTTCCTCCGTTTCTTTTTACTCGCTACACTTTTCATTATGGGAAGTTTCACATTACTTGCTACACTTCTTTTTTGGGCAATAAACTCTTTCTATCTCTCTCCTCCCACATGGGTCCCTTTTCTTTTTACTCTCAACCTCTCTCTTCTCCAAAAATTGCCTAGGAGTCCGTGAAATGAGAAGTGTAGCGAGTAAAAAGAAACGGAGGAAGTAACATGTTAATCTTGCATGTTACTATGGACTTGTATATGATCAGATTCCCCTTCGGCATAGGTTTGTGATTTCTTACCGTTGTTGTAATACTACAAAATTGCATATAGCTCAATAAGCCCATTTCTCCGATTTTTTCTTGTTTTGGTTATGTTTGCTTCGCCATTCCTAATAACCAAAATTCACTATAAATGAGTTTCCGTTAATTGTTTATGTGTTTAATTTGATTCCTTTAGCACAACAAGTAATGGACGATTAATTCATCGGTCATTAAGTGTGATAAAATGATGTAAGCATAAATCTTAATTGCTTTCAAAGTCCATACACGACTAAAGCAACTTATTAAGTACTCCGTTCGTAATTATACTCCAATGAATAATATAAAGACGTCTTAAATGATTTTGTGTTAGCCCCAAAAAGTAGAGACGGAATTCCGTTCGTAATTATACTCCAATGAATAATAGTAAGAGAAAGAAATTATGATAGCATTTGGTTCATATGATTCTGGTATAAGGTATGTTTAGAATTAGCAATTAAAACCCATACTCAGTGTTTGTTTAATAAATTGATAAATTTAAAACTCATATCTCAAACGTATAAGGTACATACGGGGTTTAGAAATATAAGAGGGATGTCATTATGACTCATACCAATACCTCTAGGTATTAAATAAAAGAAAAAATTTCATTCCTAAATAAAACTAAACACATGCTATTATGTATCAAGTTCCAAATTTATATCATAAACAGATACCACTCTATGAACCAAACGCCTCTAACGTGATCCGAACCAAAGTGCATCAAACTATACAAATCAAATGCATGTGGGTTCCATATATGATAATACCCCCCATAAAAGACACACCTCTTTTTTCCAAAGAACACTGATGATAAGAACTAAGAACGGCACATTATATCTCCCTGTGTTGTTAATTTATTCCGTCATACTTGTCATTATTATATGCGGCTTTGTTGTGTACTTGCTGATGGATATTGAATGGGGCATCTTATTGTTGGCGGTGCATAGGATAGTATTAGTATTCACCCCATGCTGTGATGCTGCATTGCTGCTTGTCAAATTACACCATATGCGTCACTTGCGGCTTTTAGGTTATGTGAATCATCTCCATACACACTCTCCTCATATTGTATGCCTGCTAGGGATTCTATGAAAGTTGGTGATTGTATACTCGTATGCTAATTTTTAATTATTAGGCTCACATAAACTGATGAAAAAATGATACAAGTTTATAATATGTATATTTCATAATTTAGTTTATTTTTGGAAGATTTATCGATTAAAAGTTCTAGTAAACATGAGAATAGATATTACGTTATTTTTCTATTTGGTCTATAAAATTGGTGGCATTAAGATTTTATGTCGTGAGTCACGATGAATATTTTATTAGTTGGATGCGACATTTGTTGGACACAAGGTGCCATCTTGATTCTTGAATACTTTCAAGTATATTCAATTATTAAAACTTCTAGGTGCTTTTCTTATTATTAAGTTATACTTCCTTCTTTTTTTTCAATTACAAATAAAATATACTTCTTTAAGTAGTTTCATATATTATTGTGACATTATTTTCTCTTTTGGTAACATATATAAGCCATGCAATTGGAGTACATTGCCCTTAGTAAGTATTGTACCTAAATTCATTATTAATCAGTAATTACCCATGCAAAAATTATTAAAAGAGACGGTCTAATTTTAATATAAAAGTAGACATAGTCACTAAATGTGTTAAACTAATCACATAAAGAAATTAACCTAGTCACTATTGGGCTAAGACAAACTCTTACCCATGCACCTACCTATCACATGGATTCTTTTTGCCAAACCCTACTACCTTTATAATTACCTCAAAAAAGTTATCCAAATAATATGTTTCGATAAAAAAGGCAGAGAAAGTATATTTATTTCAAAATATAATCTAAAATGTTGAAGTATATCGTTTTGTCCAAATCGATTCTCCTACTCTTGTACAAATAGGAACCTTTAGTAAAAAAAAGTTATATGAAAAACGTCGATCATGTTAATGTCTACAATATAATTGAGGGGTAATATAGTGGCTACAGCTAGGCTCAAGTTTTGTGATTTCTTGTTTTCACTCATAAAACTCATATTCGAACTCAAGCCTATTCTTGAAATTCTTTTGAGAATAAATTTCGAACTTAATGTGGCTTATATAATTTAACATGAATATCATAAATTGCAATCACAAATAAACTATTTCAATGTTATAAAAATATCTATGCTATTACTTAATATATATAGTAAGAAGAACCTTGAAAATATTGTGCAATTTTTTTATCCTGTTCATAAGTCTCTTAGGCCGTGCTTAACTATGTTCACCTCATGAAAATCTCAAGTCAAATTGCACCTCAAGATATGTTTAACTCATCATTAACTATTATCATATATTTGAAATAAAACTCTCTTGTAAAAGTTTTTATGATACTACAAGGAAACATCAATTTGTTTCTGAATTATAATTATCGATCATTATAATGCTGATGTAATTCGCTTTTTTCGTGCCGAGGACTGATATTACGTAATTTAATAGCTTGATATCGACCATGCATACCTAATAAGTATCAAAAATCAACAATCGTAATTAATTGAGCAAAAACTTAAATCAACATTGCAGCAAATTTGAAGTGTAGAGCTGAACAAGAGCCACAATGTCTTCATAAGGAAAATTTAGTTCGTACCATACTACCATGCATACATCATGTATACATGTGACCAAGTCATAATCAGTTGGACTTGGACAACTGTCTAATAAAGGTCATCAATGGTAGATCGTACATGTAATATTTTGTGTAATTGGTTAAATCAAATAGGACAAGGTGCCTCTATAAAATTGTAGAATTTAAAGAGAAATTAGACAAAAATGGAAAGAAGGCTAAGATGCATACATGAAATATTGATAATTGATTAGCCCATTATCATGCTGAAAGATTGGTCCATTCCATCTTGTTTTATATTTGGGAGCTAATCAAGCGAGGGGAGTGCAAATTAGGTAGTACTCATCTTCCGAGTTATCAATCAATTCGAGTTAATTATAGTCAAACATCGATCGAGTCGAGTTCGAGTTACTTCTGATTGAGCAAATAAACTTTGAATATAACACCCCTTATCAAAACTATTTTGAGACCAGAAGAGAATAAGCGAAAAAGGTTGAGTGCACGACTAAAATTAGAACTAAAGATGTAACAATGATTATCATTTTCCATCTTAATGATCTAATAGTCTTTTTTCAGAAGTGCTCTAACTAGATTTTCAATCAAACAAATATCAACTTGAATTATAATGAGATTTCTTAATTTAAAATTTAATGAAGACAATATTCGAAAATTTCAACATGAGTATGAAAAAGAAAAAAGGGAATAACTATTTAGCTGCATGCTCACGACTTTATCAAGTTGAGCCAAAACTTTCTCAACTCGCTAAGGTCTCAAGTTCAGACAACTTGTAAGTTCTGTAGATTATAGTCCACGACTCCAGGCGCCCACAGGGCCAGGACACCGGTTCCCATGGGGTGCACCCAGGGGCCGTGGCAGACCCTTGGAAGGGGAACACAAATGTCATATGGAGTCCCTTCGTAGCCTAGCGAGGGCGGTGTTAAGCGAGGCAAGAAAACGCAAAAGTGGGTAAAAAAGGAAGGTTCGAGGCACCCGAGGGAATCCTAAGGCACCCAGGGACCATTAAGAAGGTCCTGGACAAAAAAAGTAGTTGGGCTAGGAGAAGTTAAAATATAGTCCGAAAACAGGAAAAACCGTGGATTATAGTCCACGACTCTGAGCACCCACTGGTCCTGGACACCGGTGCCCATAGGGTGGCCCCAGGGCCGTGGGAGACCCTTGGAAAGCGTAGTACTCGTGCCTAAAAAAAGAGCATGCAATGCTATCCGAAGGCAAGCCTAGCGAGGGGGTGTTAATTTTAAGCGAGCCAAGGAAAGGCAAAAATAGCGCAATGAAGGAAGGTTCGAGGCATTTGAAGATATTCTAAGGCAAACGGGGGACCCTAAGAAGGTCCGTGGCAAAAATTTAGCTGGGCTCATAGAAGGATAAAAATAGCTCAAAAACGGGAAAAGTGTGGATTATAGTCCACGTCTCCGAGCACTAATGGGGCCTAGGTACCGGTTCCCATAGGGTCCACCCCAAGGTCGTGGGAATCCCTTGAAAGGAACACTCGTGCCTTGGAAGGGGCATGAAATGCCATACGCAGGCCCTTCGGAGCCTAGCGAATTAATAAGGAAGGCAAAAGTGGACAATGAACAAATGAAGCCTTATCATATCTAAATCTGAATAATTAGAAACCCAGCCTGAATTAATTTTATAGGAGGTTGGTGGGGGCAGTAGGAAGGTGATTTTGGGCTTCGAATTTCGGGTGTGTGTTTTGATTTGGGTTTTTGGTTGCTTTGGGCAGCAGGAAGGTGTTTTGATGGTGGTGGTGTTTCGGTGCTGTTGGTGGTGGTGGCGTTTCAGTGGTGCTTCATCGGTGGTGGTGGCAGTAAGTAGTGGTATGTACGCGACTTTGATTACTACTCTCACCTTATAAACTGATTATTTCATATTACTGTGCAAAGGTACTCCCAAGGGCAAGAGGACATATGATCGTACGGCATTCGGACCATAGTATGATACTTACGATTCCATTGTTATTCTACATTTAATTCATAGTTGACAAATTGCTAACTAGAAAAGTAAATATAGTAGAATTTTTTTCCCAAAACTCGTGCTTTTACATGATCTCAAATGATGATAAATTTTGAATTCAATTAAACCCTTACTCGATTAGGAAAATAAAATCAATATAAATATTTGTAAAATAAAATGAATTTAATTTTCAACTTCGTTTAAGTGACCTTATTACTTAGGGCTGAAAAAGCATCAACTGAGCTAATTAGCTCCCAAAAGTTCCAATCGATTTACTAGTTTATTTAATTTCTAGACTATACATTACTAATAATCGAGTTCAAATAGGGGTGGATCATATATAAAATTGGAAAATTCGATCTTGTCCCTATCTAATTTCCTTCCTACTCAAAACTCCATAGTATATATACTTGAGAAAAACAAGAAATCAAGAAGAGTGATTATAAGAAGATTCTTGTATCCTCATGTCTAAGCATGTACCAAGGAAGATATTAGCATTTCATACATACGATATCTATATTTTCTCTCTCTCCCCATGACTATAAGCCGACAGTAGGGTCTAAATGCTGCCATTAGTAGAGGCGACAACACTTGCCTCCCTCTCTCTCCTCTCTTTCCTCTTTCCTTTTTCTTTCACCTAATGAGTTTATCTCTTGCCAATTATGGAAACCTTAATCTGTCGTATCTCTTTTTTCTTCTTTTATATAACACTTCACCACTCATCATCTCTTCTCTAAACATAACGAACTACTTTTCTTAATCCATACTTCTAACTATTCCTTGATCATACTTCTCCTACATATATCATATAGTGTAAGTGTGTAACTCTTTTTTCATTCATCTTCTTAGTTATAATGGATTTTGATCTCAAGATTTCACCAACAACATCATCGACTAATATTTCTCAGGTGATCAACCTCAACCTCGACCTCGACCTCGACCTCGTGCTCGACCGATCATCGTCGACAACCTCTACACCGTCGGGCCACGCCAGTGAGGCTAGGGTGTTTTCTTGCACTTATTGTAAGAGGAAGTTTTATAGCTCTCAAGCTTTAGGGGGTCATCAAAATGCCCATAAACTTGAACGTACTTTAGCCAAGAAAAGTAAGGAGCTTAATTCCGTAGTTACTAATAAGCCTCATAACTTGGGTACGCCTCAGCATGTACACCCTCAAAAGCAGTTTAGTGATCACATGGGTAGTTATGGAAGAAGGGATATTAACTATGGTTCAACCAAAGAAGATCTTGATTTGTCTTTAAGGCTTTAATTATTGTTAGATTATTATAATTATTGATCATATTTAACTAGTGCTACGTATGTACTAGAGATGTGTAATATTTTTTAGCATCATGAATATCTATAATTTGCTTGCTAAGCTAGCTAAGTTTTGCCATTAATTAAGGAAAGAAATAGGTTAGTTAGTTCTTACTTTTGGTAATTAGATTGTCCATGCATGGCCTAGACTCTAGAGGGCTATTTGATAACGTAACTTGGGTGGTTACCAAGTTAGGAGTCACCTTATTCATATACCCCATCAATCTCTTAGATATGTTTCATTTTCTTTTTCTTCATATAATATACCTTCATATTGTGCTTTGTACTAGTTTGTAGTAAATTATATTATCACATGAGTTTATACTATATTTGTCTCAAAATGTATCTGATAGAGTATAAAACTATTCCTAGGATTCTAACCATTAGCTTAAGCTTTTGGTTGATTTGATCCTTTGACATGGTATCAGAGCCAGCGTGACATGAAGGTCACAGGTTCAAATCTCATTCACCCCTCCTAGTAGAATATTTAGTGCCAGGTATGAGGGAGTTTTGTGATGTATCCACACTTGAAGCCCAATGGGCTCTCGCGTGAAGGGACGTTATAAAAGTATAAAACTATTCTAGAAACTCCGACCATCAGCTTGATGCTCCTACTTAGGTCACAAGCTTGTGTTACCAAGCTCAGCCCAGGAATAGTTTTATACTCTATCAATATCTTCTATTACAAGCAAGATAAAATATGGCCAAAGACTAAACTATTCTTTAATTCACAATATCTTTGTGACAGGTCATATACAAAAAATTAATTCAACAATCGATGTGGGCCAAATTCTAGTTTGGAGATCAATTACTTTAACAAGATCCAAGTCTTGCCGATCTTACTTGATTTGTTCTGCTTGTGTAACATCCCGTTAGTAATAATTAACGCGCGAAAATTCCAGAAAAATTTGGGGTGTTACAGCTTGGACTCTTAAGAATATGATTGTGAAAGAGTGAGTGAACATGTTATAAATGTTAAAGGTAAACTGAATGGTATAAAGAGTTACTAGGCGGCCCTTCTAGCAATGGATTGGCCAAACTTTCTAACATAGTGAGAATTATGTATCACTATCCAATGCGCATCAAAGTATTGTAATATGACATCAATGACATATTTTAGTTTAGAAAGTCTGTCGATAACTTTGTTAGCTTCTCGAAAGATATGTGTACTATGAAGATTATTAAAATTTAACAACAGTTGGCGTATATAGTGCATGATTGTGTAAATGATCCAAGGGCGGCAAAAGATGGCTCAATATATATATTAGTTAAACTTTTCAATTTTTTTAACAACAGTTGGCGTATATAGTGCCTCCGTTTTTTTTTTTACATGTTACACTTATTCGATTCTTAGGTAATTTTTGGAGAGGAGAGAGATAGAGAGAAAGAAAACAAAAGGATCCCATGTGAACATGTGATAGAAGAGAGATAGAGAGAAGTTATTATCCAAAATAAAAATTAACATCTAATTTGAAACTTTATTCTAAAATAGAAAATATTCATTATTTTAATTTAGAGCATGTGTCATACAAGAATATTTTCTACCGTTGTGAACAACTTAATAAGAAACAACTCATATACCTTATTTATATTCTATGAATTCTATACTCTGTATATAGCACGGGTTTAATTCTATAATTTATAATTTTATGTCATCTATACTAATATATTAAAAGGCATGCGTAAACAAGGAACGGTGCCACGTGGCGCTCTCCCTAGGGAGTTTTAGTTCATGTAATCCATGTACAATTAAAAAAATTAGAAATTGCATAGTATAGGTTTTGATACCATGACCTCAAGTTCATGTACTAAAGTTTTAACCACTAGACCAAGTTGTATTTAGTGATATCATATCAAAGTACAATATTAATAAATGAAAATTTTCTTACCCGGGGCATAGCCCGGACCTAATAACTAGTTCTAGAAGTAAAAGACGTACTGACACTTCTTATACAAAAGGCAACCATGACAAATTTGATGTTAACTTTTGCAATAATTTGCATGATTGAGTTAATTGAGATGATGTAAAACGCTCAAGATAAGGGCTTTCATGATCTGATGTATACAACCTAAGTGAAGAGAACTTAAGCTAAGCTTGTTTCTAAGAGAAGTACTTACGACATCACTACCTAACTAAGAGAAGAAAACATAGCATTTTGCACGTCATGAATGTTGATCGATGTAATTGTACCTATGTGCTTTCAACTATTATTGGTAATATTTGAGCCTATCATGCTAAAGAGGCCTCAATAACACTCCCATATTATATCGTGACTTGACCATTTGATAGGAACATGCATTGCACTTTGGTGCCTCAAGTGTATAGAGTATAGACCAAGTAGCTAGTCTGTTTGTCGGATCAATCTATCGTCACCCAATCACTTTAATTTGATTTCCAAATGAGTTCTATTGCTTTATGATTACAACTTGTAAGTTGACTAGGAAAAGACAGACATGATTTGGACCTTTTAAGCTCGTATCTTTGATTGGGGTACCTTTTCTTTTCTTTTTAATGTATGATTAAGTTAATACTTGCCTTGTATTTATTTTTCATGGCGTTGTTAAATAGAACTCCTATTTTTTGGAACTCTTGATGTGAAACTATCTTCATCTAAGACATAAATATTAGAGAAAGTATTGGGTCAGACTGTCTGACCCAATAGCTTCCGTCGGACGGGCTTAGCCATCAAAAACGCGCAGGCTTTCTTTTTTTTCATATTTGTTTTGTTGATCAGCAGTTTTGTTTATTTTTAGAAAAAACATATAACGGTTATTAGGTCATTATCTTTTTTCGATTTTGAAACTGTTTTTTTGGATTTCTACTTGATTCTCGCTAGTTTTAAAACTGATTCTTCTTCATTTCAAAGAAACCGATATATTATTTACTGATTATTTCTAGAATTTTTCTGCTTCTCTGCTGTTGAAACTTAGCGTGTTTTTTTGTTCGTAATTCATTACGTTTGCATCGCAAATATGGTGAAGAGGATTAGATGATGATTCTAGGTATAATTTCGTTTGTTTTTGCTGAAATTTTTTTTTGTTTTCAAAATTTGAGCGTTTTTGTTGTTGTAATTGTAATGTAGCCCGAAGTCGAAGAAGGTGAAGAGTCTCGCATCTTCAGGAAAAATTTTGGCACTGTCTACTGCTGGGAAGAAGAAAGAGAAAGATGGTGATTATGATCCAAGGTAGATTTCAAGTTCTTAGAGTAGTTTAGATATTTTTTTTTCTATTTTTGAATGTTTTCAGTTTATCAGAGTATTTATTTCATGTTTTTAGGGTTTGTGTTTCAGTTTTTGTTGTTTTATACACATGTTTTCAGTTGTTGTTGTTTTTCAGTTGATATTTATATTCTTTCAGTTGATTATAATATTCTTTCAGTTGCTACTTGTATTCTTTTAGTTGATGTTGTTTTCAGTTGATATTTATATTCCTTCAGTTGATTCTTGTATTGTTTCAGTTGATTCTAGTATTGTTTTAGTTGCTTCTTATATTCTTTCAGTTGATTTTGTTTAGTTTCATTTAGACATTTCTACCTTTCTTTTGTTGTTTTTTTATTTGTTTTTGTTTACTTTTTTTAAAAAAATAAAGATGTAACTGAGAAATGAAGTAGTGTAACTGAAAAATGAAGTAGTGTAACTGATACAATGTAAATTTTAACTGAATATTTTTAGTCTAATTGGAAAACAATGAAATAAAGAGTCATTATACTAAATGAAGTAGTAAGAAGACCAACTGAAAAATAAAGAAGTCTAGCTGACAACTAAATAAGACTAACTGAAAACTAAATAAGTCTATCTGAAGCACTATATAGACTAGCTGACAAACGGAGAAGTCTATCTGAAAAAACAAACAAGTCTATCTGAAGCACTATATAGACTAGCTGAAAAACGAACAAGTCTATCTGAAGCACTTTATATACTAGCTGAAAAACGAACAAGTCTATCTGAAGCACTATATTGACTAGCTGATAAAAGAAACAAGTCTAACTGAAGCAATGTAAATTTTCAATGAAAATTTTAAGTGTAATTGGAATAGAATGAAATGAAAGAATAATTATACTAAATGAAATAATAAGGACTAGCTGATAAACCAACAAGTTTAAGTGAAGCACAATAATGAAGTTACTTTGAATGACTGTAGAGACTAGCTGAGAAACAAACAAGTCTAACTGAAGCACTATATAGACTATCTGAAAAACAAACAAGTCTAACTGAAGCACTATATAGACTAGCTGAAAAATAAACAAGTCTAACTGAAGCACTATATAGACTATCTGAAAAACAAACAAGTCTAACTGAAGCACTATGTAGACTAGCTGAAAAATAAACAAGGCTACTTGAAGCACAACAAATACTAGCTGAAAAATAAAGAAGTTACTTTGAAGGACTGTAAAGACTAACTGAAAAATAAACTAGTCTAACTGAAGCACAATCTATATAAGCTGAAATGCAAACAAGTCTAACTGAAGCACTATATAGACTATCTGAAACACAAAGAAGTCTAACTGAAGCACTATATAGACTACCTTAAAAATAATCTAGGCTATTGTTTCAGTTGATGGTGGTCTGCTTTTAGTTGATGTTGGTATTCTTTCAGTTGATCTTTGTATTTTTTCAGTTGATGCTGTTTTTTTTTTTCAGTTAGTTTTATTGTTTGATTAAACTTTCTTTCTTTCAGATGTGATAAATCCTTGTCTAAGAAGAAAGGCAAATCTGATTTATCACCAATCAAGTTTTCATTTTCAAGATCTAATCCCGATCAACAGAAAGACACATTTGATAGATCGTATGTTTTTTTCATTATTCTCCTTTTATATTATATGATTGTGTTTTTTTTTATGTTTTAAAGTTATTTTTGTTCACTTTTGTTAGGAATTTCACTGAGCAAGAAATAAAGTCAATTAATCTACAAGTATTGTCAGACTATTCCCATTTAAATGAAGTGGTTAGTAATTTGAGTGATGAGCAAAAAAGAGACATTAGGGATATTGGGTTTGGGAGTCTCTTAGATATTAGGATAAAGAAGTTTTGTCCTAATCTGAATTTGGAGGTGTTGTTGAATTACAATGCATCTGGAATGATGTTTTCAACAAAGAATGGTAAACTGATTTTTAATAAGTTTACCAGTAGTGATGTTTTGGGGTTACCTGTGTCAGATAGAGCAGTAGAGGTTATAGATGATGACGCCTTTAGGAGGAAAGGTAGTCAGATAGAGGCTGGAAGTGCCAGGAAGGATTGTCATAGGTTTCTTGGTATTTCTGATCCCAAGAAGGTATATATTGGTAGAAAAAATTAGGATGATTTGTTTAAGAAATATGAATCCGGGGATGATTTCAAGAAGTTATTTGTTATCTTTTCGTTGTCCAAGCTTCTATGTCCTATAGCTGATTTAGGGCCTGTGCTGAAATGTGCCAAGAGTTTAGAAGATGCATCTGCAATTTCAAGTTATGACTGGTGTGGATATATATTGAGAAGTCTTTGTGCTGCTGTTTTGGACTGTCATCAGTCTATTATGATGAAGAAGAATGAGCTTGGACAGAAGAAAGTATCATTCAAGCTTCGGGGATGCGTTAGCGCTTTGACTCTTGCTGTTATTCACAACTTCAAGTGTCGTAATCTGGATTATTCAAATGTCAGTAAGCCATTTATCAGTTATTGGCAGGAAGAGAAGGATTTGAGTGATGTTGTGAAGCAGTTTGAGATCAACATGGATTTTATTCTGCCGGTGAAGCGTGAAAAACAGAAGGTTGAGTTTAAAACTCCCAGTGTTAGTGTTGCTAGTAGGAAGTCTGGTTCTCCTATAATTAAGGTGGTTGAGGGTCCATCACCTTCAACTAGGCAGCTTATCATGGATCTTCCTCATAGTTTGATGACTGATGAGGAAATAGATGCTCTTGATGTTCCTGTGAGTTTCATTTATCTTATGTTTTTATTTTTTTTACTCTTGAACTCTAAGTGAAGACTGTTGACCTCTAACTGAAATAATGTCAGTTCTAGCTGAAGAGCAAATAAGTCTAACTGAAAAGTAAAGAAGTGTAACTTAGAAATAAAGAAGTCTAACTGAAACTATGTAACTGAAGAGTTAATAAGTCTAACTGAAAATTATATTAGTCTAACTGAAAACTAAATAAGTCTAACTTAGAAGTAAATAAGTCTAGCTGAAAACTAAATAAGTCTAACTGAAAATTAAAGAAGTCTAACTGAAGAGTACATAAGTCTAACTGAAAACTAAAAAAGTCTAACTGAAGAGTACATAAGTCTAACTGAAGAGTACATAAGTCTAACTGAAAAGTAAATAAGTCTAACTGAAAACTAAATAAGTCTATCTGGAAACTAAATTAGTGTAACTGAAAACTAAATAAGTTTATTTATATTTCATTTAAGTTTTCATTTGATAGTTTGATTCTTTCAGATGGTCCTTATATTTTTGTTTATGTTGTTTCTGTGTCATCATCATATTGATTTGTTTGTTTATTCTATTTTGCTCTTTTAATTGAAGGAATATGTGAAGAACATGCACAAGTTGAAGAGGAATGCGCTTGCATTCTGTCAAGTGAATTTGGAGATTGCCCAGAATATTCGGGAGGAAGGCGAGAAGCTGTCTCAAGACAGTATTTCTCTGGATGATAGTGAAGTATTTAACCCAGATTTTCTGAGTCAAATTGACGACATATGCAAGCGTCATTTGGAAGCGAAAGACAGTGCAAACAAAGTTGATCCTACAATTTCACTATTGGTGAAGCGGCCTGTTGAATTGGAGTTTGGAAGAATTGAAAATGTTCCTGATTTGGATTCTGGTGTTCATGGAGTTGATTTGAAAGAATGAAGTAAGTTCCTTTCATTATATTATTTTCATGTTGTAGTTTTGTAATCTGGTTGGAATAAAAAATTTAGACTCTAACTGAAAGAAATGTTTAACTGAAGAAGTGAAATAGCTAACTTTGAGACTCTAACTGAAAGAATAAAAAGACCAACTGAAAACTGTGACAGTCTAACTGAAATAATATGAACACCAGCTGAAAATGAGATGAATAGTAAATGAATTTTTTCAATTCACTTAAGTTTTCATTTGATTGTTGGATTTTTTCAGTTTATTTTATTTTTTTCATCTGTTGGAAACATTGTTTCAGTTTATGTGTATTTAGTTGTTTTTTTATGTTTTGAATGAAGATGATGAAAAAGAAGGAGAGGAGGATGAGAAGAAGATGAATGCTGATGATGATCAGCATAAAGAAGATGATGATGATGATGATGATGATGATGGTGATGATAAGGATCACCATAATTATAATGAGACAAAGGATGATGATGCTGATGATAATGGTGATCCTGGTCTTCAAGGAGATGAAGACAAAGGAGGAGATAAGGATGCTGGTCTTCATGGAGATGAAGACAAAGGAGGAGATAATGGTGATCCTGGTCTTCAAGGAGATGAAGACAAAGTAGGAGATAAGGATGCTGGTCTTCATGGAGATGGAGAGGAAGGTGGAAGTAAGTTCTTCTTATTGTATTGTTTTAGTTTGCTTAAATGAAAAAGTTAAATAGCTAACTGAAAGAATAAAAAGACCAACTGAAAAGTCTGATATTCTAACTGAAATAATATTAATACTAGCTGAATATCATATAAATACCAAATGAAACTTTTGGTATTTGTTTTTATTTAATCTGGTGGAAAAATAGTTTTAGTTTGTCAATGAATTTATTCATTTCTGATTTTGTGTTTTTCAGTTATTGTGTATTTATTTATTTTTTTTATTGTTTTTGTTTTTGAATGAAGATAATGAGAAAGAACCGAAGGAAGATGATAATAAGAAGACTGGCAATGCTGATGATGATTGTGGTCTTCAAGGAGATAAAGAGGAAGGAGGAAATAAAGAGTTGGATGCTGGGGTTCATGCAGAAGGAGAGAAAGGAGGAAGTAAGTTTCTTTCATGTTATTCCTAATTGAAAGAATTCAAAGACCAACTGAAAAATGTGATGCTCTAAAGGAAATAATATCTTATAAATAGCAACTGAAATACTGTTTTAGTTTGTAACAATATGAAAACGAACTGAAAAATAAATAGGAAGTAAGCACTATAAAGATTACCTGAACAATAACTGATGAAGTATTATAAAGTGTAGCTGAAAATGATTGTAATAGTATCAAATAAAAGAATAATTATACTAAATGAAATAAATTAAGGACCAACTGAAAAGAAAATAAGTCTAACTGAAAAGTATATCAACTGAAAACTAAATTAGTCTAACTGATGAGCAAATAAGTCTAACTGAAGAGCAAATACGTCTAATTGAAGAGTTAATAAGTCTAACTGAAAACTAAATAAGTCTAACTGAAAACTAAATTAGTCTAACTGAAGAGTAAATAAGTCTAACTGAAGAGAAAATAAGTCTAACTGAAGTGTAAATAAGTCTAACTGAAGAGTTAATAAGTCTAACTGAAAACTAAATTACTCTAACTGAACACTTAATAAGTCTAACTTAATCAGTGTAACTGAAGAGTAAATAAGTCTAACGGAAGAGTAAATAAGTCTAACTGAAGTATTATAAAGACTAGCTGAAAAAATAAACAAGTCTAACTGAAGGACTATATATAAAGACTACCTGAACAATAAACAAGTCAAACTGAAAGAATATTCAGACCAACTGAAAATTTTGATACTCTAACTGAAATAGTCTTAATACCAATGAATATCATATAAATATCAAATGGAACTTTTTATATTTATTTTTTATTGTTTTTTGTTTTTGAATTAAGATGTTGAGAAAGAACAACCAAAGGAAGCTGATAGGAAGAGGAGGAATGCTGATGATGATCAAGTCAAAGGGGCTAAGGATAAGGATAAGTGTAAAATTTCTACACACGTCCCTACTCGCACCGCTGCTGGTATTGATATTGTTGATCTTCGTACTCCAACTCCTCCTCCTCCTCCTCCGTTGTTGAAGCTGTTGAGAATGTATATAGCAGAAAGTCTTGGAGAGTTGATTCTTCTGCTAAAAGGAAAAACATTGCTGATTTCGATGGCCCTTCATTCCAACTATTAACTCCTAGTCCTGTTGTTGAGGATCTTGCAGATAGTGCAGAGAGTGGTGAGGGTGTTGGAAGTTCAATTCCAATCATCACTCCAGTAAATGTAAAATATCCTCGAGTAAGTATAGTTTTAGTTTCTGTTTTAATTTGTTTATTTTTCTGTTTCAGTTAGTGTATGTTTCTTGTCATTTAGTATATCTTTTATTTCAGTTAGTGTATGTTTGTTGTCAGTTAGTATTAGTTTATGTTTGAGTTAGTGTAAGTTTCATGTCAGTTAGTGTTTGTTTCTTGTCAGTTAGTATTATTTTATGTTTCAGTTAGTGTATCTTTCTTGTCAGTTAGTAATAGTTTATTTTTCATTTGGTTTATGTTTCTTGTCAGTTAGTATCTGTTCTATTTTCAGTTAGTGTATGTTTATCTTTCAGTTAGTATATCTGTCATTTTTTTTGATATTTTAATTGAATGCAGGGTGATGGCTCTTATTCTGATCAATCATCATACAAATCCTACAAACCTCAGAAACAATCAAAGTCAGAAATCCCTTCAACACCTGAATTATTGAAGGGGTGGGACTATGACCCTTCTTCAGAGAAAGTTGGGAAAGTTGTGAGAGTTAAGGAACCAGGTGATGATTATGACGATGAAGGTTTGGAGGACCTGATTGATAGGATTGCTGATCATGGAGTTGAATCATCATCTGACAAGGCTAAAAAAGAAGGGATGAGAAGGAAGCTGGTGTTGTTTCATCTTCTACCCTGGATTGCATGTGTTCCTGTCAACAACCATGGCATAATATTATGTCGAAGTTTGCAGCATTATAATAGATATTTGAGTGATCTGTCTCCTGACCAGAGGTTGCTAGTTGATTATCTATTTTACAATGAGTATGAAGATGTTGCATATATATGTCATTGGATACAGATTCTGAGGAAGTGAAGATGAAAAATGACATTATGCAAAGTGAACTAAAAGTGATCTCATTGTGGATTTTGATAATCCTCATAGCAACTATGCGGTTCAGCGTACAAATTCGACTTAATTAGCATGCCTCGTCAAGGTTGGCTGACAAGTGGAGTTATTGACGGATGCGCCTTCATGTTCAATAGGCAAGAAGAGGAATCACCTTCTGCAACAAGGAGATTCTGGTTTAATATTATGCCTTTTGTAAGTGTTGTTATTGCTTAGTTTTATATGTTTGTTTTCATTTGGTCATAGTATTTTGTCAGTTGGTCATCTTCTGTTTTTCAGTTTGTCATGTTATGTTTTTCAGTTGGTCATATTATGTTTTCAGTCTAATAAAAAGTAAATAAGTGTAACTGACAACTAAATAAGTCTAACTGAAAACTTAATAAGTTAGCTGAATAATAATAAGTGTAACTGAAAAATAAAGAAGTCTAACTGAAAACTAAATGAGTCTAACTGAAAAGTAAATTACTCTAACTGAGAAGTAAATAAGTCTAACTGAAATTAATGAGTCTAACTGAAAACTTAATGAGTCTAACTGAAAACTTAATGAGTCTAACTGAAAACTAAATAAGTCTAACTGAAAACTAAATGAGTCTAACTGAAAAGTAAATATGTCTAACTGAGAAGTAAATAAGTCTAACTGAAAACTTAATGAGTCTCACTGAGAACTTAATGAGTCTAACTGAAAACTTAATGAGTCTAACTGAAAACTTAATGAGTCTAACTGAAAACTAAATAAGTCTAACTGAAAAGTAAATAAATCTAACTGACATTTTAAAAAGTCTAACTGAAAACTAAATTATTTTTCAGTTGTTATCTTCTGTTTCAGTTTGTCATAATATCTATTTTCTTTTGTTGTAGAACTATATCAATTGGTTGTGTGCTGAGAAGGTAAAAAAGGTTCAGTTTGAGAGTGAGATTGCTGAAAATGAGATTATTTTGAAGAAGCTGGAGGGCACTAGTAGTATGATCAGAAGTTGAAGGAATGGGAAGAAAACAAGAAAAAGCTTATTACAAAAGATGATGATTTATTCACAAGAAATGTAAGGAAGCTATTTCTTCATGGGTGAAATCATTTCCAGGGAATGATATTCGAGAAGCTGAACTGGTTAGTTGTATTATTGTTAACCATTTTTTTATTTCACTTAGTATTATTTTATGTTTCTTTAGTGTTTGTTTGTAGTTAGTTATTTCTCTTTCAGTTAGTGTATGTTACTTGTCAGTTAGTCCTAGTTTATGTTTTCAGTTAGTGTATGTTTTTAGTTCAGCTAGTGTTTTTAGTATTTCATTTTGTTTTTTGTTCTCTGTCAGGTAGACTTATTGCTTTTGCATCTTATGTTTATCTTCCAGATTTTTGTTCCTGTTCACAAGGATGATCATTATACTGTCTTGGTGCTGAACAAGAAAGCAAAAAGGATTGAAAATATTGACAATCGTACAGACATGAAGGACATTGATAGATATAAGCATGAGGAATTTAACGGTCTTACATACTTTGTACGTACCTTTTTATGAGCATTTGTATTTTTTTTTTGTTCCATTTTATTACTTGTTTTTTAATTGTTGTTTACTTTTTTGATCTTCAAATGCAGTGTCGTGCTTTTGATTCTTTTATGCAAGAGACTATGAGATGTCGTGATTTTGATCGTCTCCACCATTGGCAAACATCAACTCTTTACTTCCCTTGGAGAAGCAAGGACAACAATTTTGATTGTGGTGTCTATGCAATCAAAACCATGGAGCTGTATGACGGTCAAAATACTAACCATGTGCACTTGTTGACCTGAAAAGGGTATGATTACTTTATTTTTTAGGAGTATTTGCTTGTTACATTTCTGTTTTTGAAAGTTTTTTAATAGAAAAAGGTATGATAGCAGTTAGTGAAGGACTTGAAAGACTAGCTGAAAAACAAAGATGTCTAACTGAAGCACTATAAAGACTAGCTGAGAAATAATGAAGTCTAACTGAAGCACTGTAAAGACTAGCTTAGAAATAAACAAGTCTAACTGAAACAAATAAATACTAGCTGAAAAACAATCAAGTCTAACTGAAACACAATCATTACTAGCTGAAAGCATTATAAGGACTACCTGAAAAACAATGAAGCACTATAAAGACTAGTTGATGTTGTTGTTTATTTTCAGTTAGTTTTATTTTGTAATTGTTACATTTTTGAAACTTTTTTAATAGTTTTGATTTTTTTATTTTTTAGGCAGCCACCAAAAACCTTGAGCGGTGTAGGCTTGCTCTTCGTCTTGTGGACCATCCTTTAAACAAACTGAGAGAGAAAGTGAAGCATGACTGTTATGTTTGGTCTGCAAAGAAACCTGAACTGATGGCAAGACAGAAGATAAGGAAGGATAAAGAGGCTGTTCTAGATAAATTAGCATTTAATCGATCAAAGAAGACGAATAGAAAAGAAGCACACATTTTACGGCGAAGGAGGGATCATGAGGCGAAAGTAGAAGATGTGTTGAATAATAATTTTGGAGACAAAGTGAAAATAGAGCAACTGTTGAAATTTCATTATTTTAGGTGCCAAACTTTTTTTTATTATTATTATAATGTACAGTAGAAATAGAACCATTAATTTTGCAATGTACAGTGAAAAGCACAAACTCATTTTACATTTTATATCTGTGTTCTTTAATGAATTGTACATTTACACTTACTTTGAATGGAATACATTTGTGTAAATGAAGTTGTTTGAAAATTAATTGGAAAAATACAATCACCAACTGAAAAATGAAAAATCTAACTCATAATAATAAGTGTATGACATATATTTGTAAATATAAATTTTAAGTCTAACTGAATACACTGTAAATAGTAGCTGAAAAACAAACAAGTCTAACTGAAGAGTTATAAGTCTAACTGAAAAATAAACAAGTCTAACTGAAGCTCTATAAACTAGCTGAAAAATAAAGAAGTCTAGCTGAAGCACAATTAATACTAGCTGAAAAATAAATAAGTCTGACTGAAGGAAAATTAACACTAGCTGAAAATACACAAGTCTAACTGAAGCGTAATTAATAGAGAGCTGAAAATCAAATAAGTCTAACTGAAGCAGAAATATACACAAGTCTAACTGAAGACAATTAATACAAGCTGAAAAATAAATAAGTCTAACTGAAGCATAATTAAGACTAGCTGAAAATACACAAGTCTAACTGAAGCAGTATAAAGATAGCTGAGAAATAAATAAGTCTAACTGAAGCAGAATTAACACTAGCTGAAAAATACACAAGTCTAACTGAAACTCAATTAATATAAGCTGAAAAGTAAACACGTCTAACTGAAGCACTAGAAAACTAGCTGAAAAATAAACAAGTCTAACTGAAGGACAATAAATACTAATATTATGAATTTCGAGTAGCTTAGAAATAAACAAGTGTAAATTTCAATACAATTACTGATGGAATACAATTGAAAACTAATATTATTTGAACACTATTCAACTTGAGGTACATTTGGGGTTTTTGTTCCATATTCGTTCGGATGCCTTGTCTTCATTTTACGCTTCTCAAAATGTCCTTTTACTCTCTTGTTTCCCTTTGGGGTCTTCCTTTTGTCTTTATCACCTCAGGATTTTCAACTGTTTGTCTTCGTAGTTCTTCATCTTCGATTTCTTGTTGTTTTTGTTGATCGTCTTGAAAACTTCTTTCACTGATTTGTATAATTCCTTCAACGACTTGTCACATAATGTTCTTGCATCCTCATTTGATTGACATATTGACACTAGGTTGTAGAAATTCTTGGTTATTGCATGTCTCCATGGTGTCCACAACGTGCATTTTGGCTTTGGTCCTTGTCTGCTTTAATAAATGTTTCTTAGTCAATTATTTCATTTGACTAACTAAATTTTCAGATAGCTTATAAATTCTTTCAGGTGGTGTGTTAATTGTTTCAGTTAGTTAAGTGTTAAACCCCACACCCCCAAAACCCCCACCACTAATATCCCCCTCCCCACACAACAAAACCCCCAATTAATGTTCTGGTAGTAACATTAATGATCAGTTAGTTATATCTAATGTTTCAGCTGGAGCCTTTTTTTTTTCAGTTCACTAATTAAATCTTTCAGGTGATCAGTTAATTGTTTCAGTTGGAGTCTTCAGTTTTTCAGTTAGTTGCTTTCATTTGTCAGTTATCATATTGATTTATTTCACTAACCTTGAACATTCTCCCATACTGCTGACTTTGCAAGTCTTGTCCATCTCTTAAGGATATATTGTTGTGGTATTTGAAATATGCTGAACATGTGCATGACCCTTATTATGTGAAAGCAAAGCATCCCCGTCTCTGTGAAGCATTGACATGAGCACACTAATTCTGTTGTAGCCTCATCGTATGCTACTGTATGTGAATTGTGAAATCTTCTTCTGGTGAGACTTCAAACAACTTCAGCTGTGAGTTTTCTGTTGCAAATGCTCGTTAAAAATGATTGCCATTGCCCACTCATACTCTGTTTCAAAGTCATTATACAGTGCTAGTGTGTATACATCAGCTGCATGTTTCAGAAGCTTTGATTTGGATTTGACGGCTTTGGGACGTTCAGTTCTGTTCCGGAAGTTGTCACTAGTTTCATTGCTTCTCCATCTTTTCACTGTTTGCTCAAATATATGATAGAATTCAAACAGGTTTGTTGTTGCTTTTGCATTGAATGATATTGCCTTATTTGTGACTTCACTTCTTTGTGATGATAAGATTCCAGCTGAAAACATATCCCTTTTAATGCGGTGCACCACTTGTGTCTCTGATCATATACTTGCTCGAACCATTCTTTTTCTCGTGTCCATACAATTCCATCATTTTCGCCCACAATTCTTCAAAGCCTGATTCATTTTGACACCCCATCAAACAGTTCTTGAACATGTTCTTGAAGTCTTCATTGGTCTTGAGGGATCCGAAGTGGCTTACAAAGTTCTTCTCTATATGCCAAAGGCAAAGCCTATGTCTTGTATTTGGGAAAACCTGTTTAAGATAGTACATATTATGCTAGAAATCACTTTCATTTGAATGCTTGTGAATCTAATTAAAAGGTAAAGAAATAATATGAAGACCAACTGAAAATTTAAGAAGTCTAACTGAAAACAGTGTAAATGCTAACTGAAAATTTCATTAGACAAAAAGAAGTAATATGAAGCCCAAATGAAAACTAAATGAGTCTAACTGAAAACTAAATAAGTCTAACTGAAAAGTAAATTTGTCTAACTGAAAAGTAAATAAGTGTAACTGACAACTAAATAAGTCTAACTGAAAATTAACTAAGTCTACCTGAATAATCAATAAGTCTAACTGAAAAAGAAAGAAGTCTAACTGAAATAGTGGAAATAAATGAGTCTAACTGAAAACTAATAGTCTAACTGAAAACATATGAGTCTAACTGACAACTAAATGAGTCTAACTGAAACTAAATAAGTCTAACTGAAAACAATGAGTCTAACTGACAACTAAACGAGTCTAACTGAAAACTAAATAAGTCTAACTGAAAACTCAATGAGTCTAACTGAAAAGTAAATTAGTCTAACTGAAAAATTAATGAGTCTAAATGAAAACTAAATAGGTCTAACTGAATTATAAATAAGTCTAACTGAATATATAATAATTAACTCAAACTGAAGACTAAATAATTCTAACTGAAAACTAAATAATTCTAACTGAAAAATACCTTTTCAATTGCATTGCCCATTGCCTTATCTTGATCAGTGAAAATTGTCTTTGGCTCTTGTTGGCACATTGCTCTCTTGAATGTTTCTAGTAGCCATTCAAAGCTCTCTTCCTTTTCATTAGTTATGAAAGCACATGCAAACATTGTTGTTTTCCAATGGCAATTTATGCCAACAAATGGTGCACATATCAGTCCATATTTGTTTGTCCTATATGTTGTGTCAAATATCATAACATCTCCATATGCTTTGAAGTCCTCCAACATCATTGAATCTCGCCAAAAGTAGCTGACAATGTTGTTATGTTCCCCAAATTTCAGCCTGTAGAAGAATGCAGGATCATCATCCGCTCTTTGCTGAAGTAAGTCCAACACCTCTGCATATCCTTTCCTTCAACCAATCTTGTTCTGTACTGTGTGATATAGTTTAGATGGTCCCTTTTTGTGTGGCCCACTACTTCTTCTGATCCAGCCTCATGACACAAAAAGTTGTATGCATGCATTGGCTTTATGCCAGATTCAACCATTGTTTGTATTAGTTGTCCTTTTTGTTCAGTTATCTTCCTTTCTGATTTCAGATGATGTATTTCTTGTTGTATTACCAACTCATGGTTGTGCTGCAACTCATGAGCTACTACAACAAAGTCTTCACCAGGTTTTTCTTGCTTAAATCTGACCATGGCTTTGCATGCTGTTCTTGTTTCATTGACTACTCTTTCCTTTTTTTTGGTTGGCTGCTCAACATCTGGTATGTACTGAACAGTTTTTCTTGTTGTGTGTCTTTTTCTTTTGGTTCTGTTATTTTGTTTGTTGATTTTGAGCCTCCTTCCTTTGAGCAAACCAAGTAGAATTCGTATATTGAATTATCAATTCTCCTCCTCCTTAGAGTTTGTTTCCTAATACTAAATCCTAATGCTCTTGAGTGTGCTTGATACAAGTTGTAACCATCTTTGTGATCTGTAACATGTCTCCCTATTAAACTGCTACTGATATTTTCGTCATTGATGTACTTGAGATATTCATGTTCAGCTGTTGAGTTCATCGAAAAATAGGACACTAACTTAAAGAACAAAAGCACTAACTGAAAACTAAACAAGTGTAGCTGAAATGATTGTAATAGTATCAAATGAAAGAATAATTATACTAAATGAAATAAATTAAGGACCAACTGAAAAGAAAATAAGTCTAACTGAAAACTAAATAAGTCTAACTGAATCTGTCTAACTGAAGAGCAAATAAGTCTAACTGAATAGCAAATAAGTCTAACTGAAGAGTTAATAAGTCTAACTGAAAACTAAATAAGTCTAACTGAAAACTAAATTAGTCTAACTGAATCAGTCTAACTGAAGAGTAAATAAGTCTAACTGAAGAGAAATAAGTCTAACTGAAAGTGTAAATAAGTCTAACTGAAGAGTTAATAAGTCTAACTGAAAACTAAATATCTAACTAAACTAATAGTCTAACTGAATCAGTCTAACTGAAGAGTAAATAAGTCTAACTGAAGCGTAAATAAGTCTAACTGAAGGTAAATAGTCTAACTGAAGAGTTAATAAGTCTAACTGAAAACTAAATTATCTAACTGAACATTAATAAGTCTAACTGAAAACTAAATAAGTCTAACTGAAAATAAATAAGTCTAACTGAGAAGTATATTAACTGAAAACTAAATACTCTAACTGAACACTTAATAAGTCAACTGAAACTAAATAAGTCTAACTGAAAGTAATATTAACTGAGAAACTAAAGTACTCTAACTGAACACTAATAAGTCTAACTGAAAACTATATTAACTGAAAACTAAAGTACTTAACTGAAACTAATAAGTCTAACTGAAACTTAATAAGTCTAACTGAAAACTAAATAAGTCTAACTGAAAAAGAAGTTAATGAGTGAAAAATAGACTTTTGTTGCAATGTAAAGTAATTTTATACATACTAACTGATACAATCAAAATTCAACTGAAAATAGTAAATGCAATTGAAAATTAATTTTAGACATACACCTGTTCTTTGTCTTGTATTCCAGCTGATTCTTCATGTAATTTCTTTCTTTTTTTTTCTGATGTGATATCTGTGTTACGGTTTTCATTGTTTAGTTCAATTTGTAATGTGAGATCTCTGTGAGTATTCTCATTGCTCAGATCAATTTGTAACGAACTTGCGATTTGTGAATTCGAATCTTCGGTTGACATTCTTGTTCAATTTGTAACAAACTAGATTTCAGTAGTGGAACTAGATTTGTAGTGAGAAAGTGGATCTGTTGGATATGTTTTTGTTCTTGAACAATGGCGGATGAAGCGGATGAAGAGGGTGAAAGTGTTTTTTTTGTTTTTTTTTTATTTTTTCGGTCTTTAATAAGTCGCGCGCGTTGCGTTGTGTTGCTCGTCCGATGAGAGTGTTGTGTCGGACGAGTCCGACACAATACGTTCTCTAAATATTAAGACAGTATTGGTTTAAATATGGCATTTATTAGTTTAAATCATATATATTTATCAGTTTAACCTATTAGTTTATACCTATATTATATCATTTAAATCGAAAAATTGATTAGTTTGACTCATAGTATATCAGTGTAACTAAGACATCTATCAGTTTAATCCAAAACATCTATCAATTCAAGTCAGACATGTATCAATTTAAGCTCATATATTGATTGTCTTATGCCCATAAATCGATGACAACACCTCTTCTGAGTCATTCTAAATGAATGGCTAACACGCATGTCTCACACAAGACGCTTTGTTTCTTATGATTGTCCGTATGTTTTTAATAAAATGTCTAGATTCCATTGCCACGACATCAACTCACAAAACCACCAGATTGCTGTTGTACCACAGGAAAACCTCCATCCTCAAACCATTGCTCCACTAGAGCAACATAGATGGACGAAAATAGCATACCAAAAGCTTCATAAATTTCCAGTTTGGATCACTATATGGTAAAAGCCAAGTCTTTCAAGTAACAAAAGTGCGAGGAGCTAGGATTTAACCTGGTGTTTTGCACTTTTGCCATTTAACTTTTCCCATTTAGAATAATGAATTGGGTGGGGTCCCTTAACTTAAGTGCGACGGATGGAAGGTCTAAAAGGTTTGGGTGGGCCGTGGGTGTAATTGTTGGGCTGGGACAAAGAATTGGCCCAAAAAGAATAAACAAAGTAGAGGAGAATGGTAAAGACTAAAGCGGGACAAATAAAAACGAGGTAGGAAGTAGGAAGAGAAATAATTTTATAAGAATTATATCATAATTATGATAGTAATTTAAGTAACAAGTCACAATCTAAAAAATTCATGCATCATACATAATATAAAAACTAGTTGAACTAATACAAAAATAATTTTATTATTCACCCAGATAAACGAGTACGTCCTTAATCAATGTTTGTTTTCTTTAGTTCAATAATGAAAGAAAATGAAAATGAGAACGTATTGTGTCGGACTCGTCCGATCATAATCTTTGGTCGGACGACTTTCAGGTGGTTTCAATTTTTTTTCAGTTGGTTTCAAAAAAATTTCAGTTAGTCTTAATTTTTTTTCAGTTAGTCTTCATTTTTTTTCATTTAGTCTCAATTTGTTTTCAGTTAGTCTCCATTTTTTTCAGTTAGTCTAAATGAAAGTAAGTTACCTCTAAATGAAAGTAACTTAGGTCTAACTGAAAGTAACTTAGGTCTAACTGAAAGTAACTTAGGTCTAACTGAAAGTAAGTTACCTCAAACTGAAAGTAACTTAGGCCTAACTGAAAGTAACTTAGGTCTAACTGAAAGTAACTTAGGTCTAACTGAAAGTAACTTAGGTCTAAATGAAAGTAACTTAGGTCTAAATGAGAGTAACTCGGGATTCTTAGTTTTATTATTCTTTCATTTAACAACTAACTAATATTAAAAAAAAAAACACTAACCATCTGAAAGAATGAAGATCAAATAACCATGGTCACATTCATCTGGGTTCATATGAAAAATTCTCCAACTGTTCAGCTGGGATGATATTTGTTCCTTGGAAAACCAAGCTACCCATCATCTGAAACTGAAGCTTCTGTTGTGGATTGTTGTTCACATTCATCGACATTCCTTGCCCTAAAAACCCATTGTCTAACTGAAATTGAGCCACCTTTGGTTGTGCCTGATTATGATCCTTCATGGTATTTATGTTCATTCCTTGGGAACCATTATTTCCAAACATAGCACCCAATCGCTTCAACCCACTGAAAAATCTGGCGTATTTTGGGCCAATCCTTGCCGTCTGGTTCTCGGCATCGGTCTCTTAGTTCATCGTTGCCGATCAAGTCCGAACTATCAATGTCGCCGTCAGCGGTGGCGCCGTCAGCCCGTCTGACAGTAAGCATTGGTCAGACGGTCTGACCCAATACTTTCACAATGAAAATACCTAAAAATATGAAACAAGGAAAACGAAATCGAATAGAAAAAGATACAAACCGATAGAGACAAGATCACTCATCTCCTTCACACAAATGTTATCACTTATCTACATACACATTAGTTACACTTCAAATACTCACAGAAGCACTATAGCTAAAAATATCAAATATATCTCAAATAAATCACATCAACTAGTACATCAAACATTTTTTTTTTGCGCTAGAGAGCGACAAACCACAATGATGTAAACGAAACTTGATCTCAAGTCTTGAAAACCATCTCCACAAGATTTTACCAACTAACCTAATGTTTGATAAGTTTTTTTTTACCTCGAGATATTTCAAATGATATCTTTTTTTTACTTGGACTGGTTGTAGAAGCTCCATAAGTGGAGTATATGGGAGATCTCCTCCTCCCTTTAGTTGCACGTTTTTAAGCACGTATCATGACATGTGCGTCACTATACGCTTTTAATGTATATGACAATGTTTGTCATTATATTTTGTGCTCTTAAGTGCACCATATAGTTTTTCGAGAAAAAAAACTGTGAATGTCTCACAACACGTTGAAGCTCTATCAAAGCCTCATCTCATCTCATTCATATATATAGTGAGAAATAGATGAAAGGGATTCTATCTATTATTGTACATTTTTGTTAGGTCAAGCAATACATAAACAGCACGGAACTTTCAGCTGCTTTGATTTCGTTTTTTTTTCATACATATATGAATTGAAGCCAGTAAATCATGATTTCTTGCTTCTTCAGAGTCAAATTGACATTTAAGTAATGGGACAAGTTCTTTTATTTCTGTTCAAAATAATAAAAGCAGCATGATGGTTTTTGTTTTCTTTCCTTTGGCAATATATAGTCTCAGTTAATATTATCTCAATATTTTGCTCTATCTCATTGGTTTGTCTTTCTTTCTCTTTGCTTTAATTTTATAAAAGAAAAAAAAACTTATTTCGGATTAATCATACTACACGTTCAAAATAGGATTACCTAAATACGTTCAAAATTTTCACGGGTAAATCCAGCCAAAGTGTATAGGACTCACCCTTAAAAGTTAGAAAAAGGAAAGGGAATTCCTAATAACGATCGAGCCTGTAAGTTTAAAATTATGCAATAATACTCTTACCAACTATACCAAGTACTTCCTTCGTTCTTCAAAAATTAACCGGTTTAACTTTTAAAATCAAACTTATAAATTTGTGATCATATTTCTCACCATTATAAATTTATCTTATAATTATTGGTAGATTCTTATCAATGTACTCTCTCTATCTCTTATTAGTCTATCCACTTCTTTAGACATAGAGTTTTAAGAGGAACGAATAGTATGTGGGTTCTAAAGAAAAAAGAAAAGTACTCCTTTAGCTTGTTGTTGGCAAGAGAGAGAAGGAAAGTTTAGCATTTCATCCGATAGAAAAATGATGTTTTATGTAAAAACATAATAATATAAAGCTAGTGTGTGTCTATTCCAAAACAAAAACAAAAAGAAGTGGTTAAACTAATAAGAGACAACCCAAAAAGAAAAGTAGATAAACTAATAAGAGGTGAAGGGAGTATGTTATATAGTTTCAATATATTTAAATTTATTTAGTTTGCTAATGTATGTAGTTAGATATATTAATAGTTAAAGTATCGCATTAAAGACCATAAATGCTAAATAGAATCGCATAAATTATAATGATTTGTTAAAGTACTCGTTGAGATGAAACAAACATAACCTAAGTGATTATATTTTTTCTTATATTGAGAATAATTTAGAAGATTCACTCTTATTGTAAATAGTTTTGATTCAAAGTGACGAAACTAAAAAAAATACAAATGGAATATCTGATATATATATATATATATATATATATATATATATATATATATATATATATATATATATATATATAGGGGTAGGATCCGCTGAAAACAGCTCTTAATCTGAAAACTGAAAACAAGGTAACTTTTAAGCCCTTTGGGGTAACTTTTAACACTTTTAGGGTAACTTTTGTCAATTTTAGGGTAACTTTATTATATTAAGGGTAGTTCTATATATTTCAAGTGTAACTTTATTTATTATAAGAGTAACTATTACCACTTTTAGGGTAACTTTTACCATTTTTAGGACAACTTTTTAGATTTTAAGGGTAACTTATTTTAACTTTGATTATAGTTAAACCTATGAAGGATTCGAACCTACATCGTTGTGTCTTACACAATATTTTGCCAATTGTGCTAATAGGTTGTATGAATTTCGCCAAATATATGTTAGTGAGAGGGGGTAACAAAGAGCTTTAATACAACAACTAATAACAATTTTTGGAAACTAATAAAAACAGAGTATGCTACACCATAATGAACAAGATAAAAATAACAGAGAGAACACCAAAAGTAAAAAGTAGACAATACCACATGAAACGAAAGATTAGGAAAATTAAAATTGCAAGGAAAGATTATCAGTTTTACATCAGAGAAAGCAACAACATCCAAGTAATGTAACCATAAGATTTCATAAACACGCAATATAAAGTTACCCTAAAAGTGCATAAAGTTACCCTTGAAATATATATGAAATTACCCTAAAATTGCTAAAAGTTAGCCTAAAAACGGTAAAAATTATCCTAAAAGTGGTAATATTTAGTCTTATAATAAATAAAGTTATCCTTGAAATATATACAACTACCCTTAATATAATAAAGTTACACCAAAACTGGCAAAAGTTACCCTAAAAGTGTTAAAAGTTACCCTAAAAGTGTTAAAAGTTACCCTAAAGGGGTTAAAAGTTACCCTTGTTTTCAGTTTTCAGCCTAAAGATAGTTTTCACGAGATCTCATTCCTATATATATATATATCACGTTTTATGTATTAAGTGATTGAATGGTGTAGGGGTCTCACTGGTTGCATGCAAATTGAATGAGATTTTATGAGAGATCTTATTCATGATTTGAGTATATCCTTCAATTGTCCACTTTCGGCTGCACTTGCTTGGTAGACAGCTGCCGTAGTCCGTACGTATGTGGAAGTGTTCATATTTGCAGCTTGCAGCCGACTTCTCTTATACCATCTTTGCCTTCAAATATACGAGTACCAGCTACCACTAAAAAAAAATTGTAATAACATTGTCTCATTCCCATATAAGAAAAAATTATTTTGATTTTATTTATATATCGCTTATAATAATTGTCTCATTCTTAATTTCTTATACTCTCTCAACCGTTTTATTTAAGCGATATAACTATCTCCATAATTCCAATCATATGTAAGTTCTATTTTAGAGAGTGTAACCAATTTCATTTAGACATTCGGCAATATTTACTTGGATTACTGATTTTAGACGAGTTAGCTAGCTACCAGGCTAAAGGACTTGCAATATTATAACCTTTAATTTTGGCTGTTTTAATTTGGGGCCATTCTTGGACTCCTCTCATCCTTTGGGCCAGGTAATATCATTCTCCTAGAACCTTCATAAAGGTGCCGACATGACTTGTAACAGTAACCCGGGTGTTTGGTACCATTTACGTTGCCTCATAAGCTTCAATTTTGGCTGTTTTGGGATCATTTTCAAACTCTTCCGGCCCCGGTCATAATTTTCCCCAAAAACCTTCCCAGTGGTGCGAACATGACATGTAATGTATTAGTCGGGGTTCTTGGTACCATTTGCGTTGCCTCAAAAATCCTTTTTAACAATCCATTTATTCATTTTTCGTGAAACTCATAATTACATCGAAATGATTGTGAAAGCATCCATATGGTCCTTCCAAGCCATGCATGAGATTCCGTTATAATGATCTCCGATGTCCATAAGAGGCATCCCATGGCCTCCAATGTCCGGGTCACGAGAATGTCCGAAAACGTGTATTATAACCTTCAATTTTGGCTGTTTTGGGGTCATTTTTAGACTCCTCCGGCCCCGATCATATTTTTTCCCAAAAACCTTCCTAGTGGTGAGCACATGAAATATAAAGTAGCCGATGTGCTTGGTAACATTTGCGATGCCTCAAAAATTATCTTAATAAACCATTTAACCATTTCTCGTGAAACCCAAAATTACCCAGATACAACCGTAAAACAATTCATATAGTCGTTCCAAGACCTGAGAGTCTTATCTAATGACCTCCCATGTTCCTAGGAGGCACCCTGTGGCCTCTGATGCCCGTGTCACATGAATGTCCGAAAGCGTGTATTATAACCTTAAATTTTTGCTGTTTTGGATAACTTTTGGACTCCTCCGGACTCAATCCTATTTTTCACCTGAAACCTTATTAGGGGTGACGACATGACATGTAACGTAGCCGGAGTTCTTAGTACCATTTATGTTTCATCAAAAAGCCTCTTAATAATCAATTTATTCATTTCTCGTGAAACCCAAAATTACCTCCAAATAGCCGCGAAAACATTTATATAGCCGTTCAAGGACATGAGAGTCCTTTCTAATGACCTCCCATATCACTAGGAGGCACCCCAAGGCTTCCGCTGCTCGGGTCTTGGAAATGTACGAAATCGTATATTATAACCTTCAATTTTTGTTGCTTTGGGCATTTTCGGACTCCCGTGGTCCGGTCATATTAGGGGTGCTGATATGACATGTAACATAGGCCGAGTGCTTGGTTCCATTTGTGTTGCCTCAATAAGCTTCTAAATAATCCATTTATCATTTTTCGTGAAACCCAAAATTAAGTCGAAATGACTGTGAAAGAATTCATATAGCCATTCCGAGACATGAGATTCCTTTCAAATGACGTCCCATATTCCTGAGACGAACCCCAAGGCTTCCGGTGCTCGGGTTCCGGGAAAGTCTAAAAGCGTGTATTATATTATAACCTTCAATTTTGGTTGTTTTTGGGTCATTTTTGGACTTCTTCGGCTCCAGTCATGTTATTCTCAAAAAACCTTCCCAGGGGTGCGGATATGACATGTAACGTAGCTCGGGTGTTTGGTACCACTTGCATTGCCTCAAATAATTCATTTATTTTCGCGAAACCCAAAAGTACCCCGAAATTACCGTGAAAGCATTCATATAATCGTTCAAAGCCATGAGAGACCTTTCTTATGACCTCCCATGTTCCTGGAGGCACCCCATAGCCTTCGGTTCCCGGGTCCCGAAAACATCCGAAACCGTGTATTATAACCTTCAATTTTGGTTGTTTTGGGGTCATTTTCGGACTATTTCGGGTCCGGTCATATTTTTCTCCAGAAACCTTTCTAGGAGTGTCCACATGACATGTAACATAGCCGGGGTTCTTGGTACCATTTGCGTTGCCTCAAAAAGCCTTTTAACAATCCATTTATTCATTTTTCGTAGAACTAAAAATCTCCCCGAAATGATCGTGAAAGCATCCTTATGGTCATTCCAAGCCAGGAGATTTGTGTATAATGATCTCCCATGTCCATAGAAGGCACCCCATTCCTGCGGTTCTTGGGTCATGAGAATGTCAGAAAGTGTGTATTATAACCTTTAATTTTGGCTGTTTTTGGGTCATTTTCGGACTTCGTCGGCTCCGGTCCTATTATTCTCAAAAACACATTCCCACGGGTGCAGATATGACATGTAACGTAGCTGGGGTTCTTGGTACCATTTTCCTTTTATAAAAAGCCTCTTAATAATCAATTTATTCATTTCTCGTGAAACCCAAAATTACCCTGAAAGGACCGTGAAAGCATTCATATAGTCGTTCCAAGACATGAGAGTCCTTTCTAATGACCTCCCATGTCCCTAGAAGGCTAGAAGGCACCCCAAGGCTTGCGCTTCTCGGGTCTCGGAAATGTCTGAAACCGTGTATAACCTTCAATTTTTGCTGTTTTGGGTTCATTTGCCGAGGTCCGATCATATTTTTCTCTATGAACCTTCCTAGGGATGCTGACATGACATGTAACATAGGTCTATTTGCGTTGCCTCAAAAAGCCTCCAAATAATCCATTTATTCATTTTTGATGAAACCCAAAATTAAGTCGAAATGACAGTGAAAAGACTCATATTGCCTTTCCGAGACATGAGATTACTCTCAAATGAATTCCCATATTCCTAAGAGGCACCCGAAGTATTTCGGTGCTCGGGTTACGGAAAAGTCTGAAAGCGTGTATTATAAGTTTATAACCTTTAATTTTGGTTGTTTTTGGGTCATTTTAGGACTTATTCGGCTCCGGTCCTATTATTCTCAAAAAACCTTTCCAGGGGTGTGGACATGAATTGTAACGTAGCCTGGATGCTTGGTACCATTTGCGTTGCCTCTAAAAGCCTATTAATAATCCATTTATTCATTTTTCGTGAAACCCAAAATTACCTCGAAATGACCGTGAAAGCATTCATATAATCGTTCCAAGCCATGAGAAACCCTTCTAATGACCTCCCACGTCCCTAGGAGGCACCCCATAGCCTTCGGTTCCCGGGTCTCAAAAATGTCTAAAACCGTGTATTATAACCTTCAATTTTGGTGTTTTGAGGTCATTTTCGGACTATTTCGGTCCCGGTCATATTATTCTCCAAGAAAACTTTATAGGAGTATCAACATGACATGTAACTTAGTCGGGGTTCTTTGTACCATTTGCGTTGCCTCATAAAACCTTTTAACATTCTATTTATTTATTTTTTCGTGGAACCCAAAATTACCCCGAGATGATCGTGAAAGCATCCTTATGGTCATTCGAAAAAGGGAAAAGATAACACGCTAAATTAACTCTTATCTTAGCAACTGTTATGTTAAGTCTAAATTTAACGTTTTGACATAAGAACTGTTATCTTAGCTTGTATTGAAAATATATCAGTTAACACTTATCTTAATGTGTGTTATCTTTGCCATAAAATTATTATGTGGTGTTTTATTTTTTTAATTTTTTTATGAAAACGTGGTGCTTCAATTTATTATTAATAATAAAGAAATTCTGTAAAAATAATTATATTCAAAATAACGGTTTACTTGCTAGAAATTAGGAACCAAATTACCCTTGCTAAACCCTTTTGCAATTTCGCTAAACAAGCACGACTGAACCAAGAAGGCAAGAGACCAGGGCAATTTTCGCTGATCACTCGCTCAACTCCGGTTTCTACCTCCATTCCCGCCTTCACCTCTGGTTCTCACCTCCGGCACTCATCTTTGGTTCTCACCTCCGGCTCTCATGTTTGGTTGATTCCAGCAGACTTCGTGGGATGTCGTTTTGGGAGAAACCGACAACAATAATCGCCCTTGTTACTGGCAATTGAAGGTAATTCTTAATTTTCTATCCCTTTCTATTCCTAATACATAAAAAAAAGTGATTTTCGTGGGTTAGTGTAGCGTTAATATTGTTAATTTTCCATCCCTTTGTTCAATTTTTGGTAATTTAATCAAATTTGGTAATTTAATCTTCATTTTCTGCTGCTAGTGTAGTGTTATAATGATTTCATGAAGTTTTGGGTAATTGAATTGATGAGTTTAGAAATAATTTGTCTTAAGAATATCTTCTGCGTTGCCGGAAACAGTTTTGTCTCTGACAATAGCAACTGCAGTCGTTGGTGCAGCGGCCACTGTTCTCGTAAAAAGAACCCAACAATCTTAGAAAAGGTATGTGCTAAATATTCTCATTTTTTGTAGTATATTTCCACCTTCCATGGAAGAATTTGAATTTGTAATAGGTTTAAGAGCAGTTTGAGTGAAGTAATGACAAAAAGTTTTGTTACAATTTTACTAGGACTCTTTATGTCTTAGATTTCTGCTTCGTTTTGAGCGTCATGAAAGTAAATATGACCCCGTCCTTTGTCAATCCTACAATCGCTCTCAGTTGTCACTTGTCAGTACGTTAATGCTGATCATCCCAGCTTGATCATAAGAATTGTTGTTATTAAGTATGTGTTCTCTTCACCCTAAAAAAAAGAAGTTTCGGAATAATAAATTGCAATAAGTTTTAATAAGCTGACATAAGTTTAGATAAGTTCTAAAAAGCTATAACAATAAACTCTCCAATAGGAAGTTAGTTCAGATAATTCCAATATGTTTAATGACATTAAACAATATTCAAGTGAAGAGAATGCACCCTTAAACTGCATAATTGCTTGTGAATGTAGCAGTTAGTATTGGTATAACATATATGGCTGGATGTGTGTATTTAACATCTCAAATATCCATTATCAATCAATCAAAACGGCCTCTTGATACCTTTAGTCTAAATTTGGCCACTCAGATATCCATTATGATTGTTAAAGTAGGTAAAGCTTTGATGATAATTTAAGGATGATGGTTTAACTAAGACCCATAAGAGACTGAATTATTGGAGACAGGGTAGAGACAATTCCTACCTCGATCCAGCGTACCCTATAAATTGACATTTACAAGGGGAGCCATAGCTTTGCAATAGTATAGAAAAACATAAGTTTTGCAGGAGAGGAGTCCTTTTTGTCTTCAGCACTATGGGTGATGTGCATCTTTTTGTGTACTACTGTATTTAATTAATCTATTTCATCCATAACCCTTGTGCCTCATTCTGAAATTAATTTTTATTCAACAAAAAGATGGCCAGAAGGCAGTAGAGGTTGCTGCTACAAGAGGGAATAGAGGTGCAGTTGAGATACTACCGCCCTTGACCACACCAGTTCCATCTGTTCTTGACTGGACTATAGATGGAATAATCCAATATATGCAGTCTGAAACTCAAAAACAAGAGGTATCTCAAATATTTCTTATTAACTCTGCTCCTCCTGTGGAGGTTGAGGGCAAGGCTGTGTACATCATAATTCGTACCCAAGTCCATAGGTTTTGTTTTTTTTCCGTACTATTACCTTGTGCAACTTTGTGATTTGGAATCGTCAAGCTAATTATATGCGTCTGAGTCTTTTTGTGCATACATGCTTGTGTTCAGAAACATTAGGATCTATGCAGCACACTTATTCTACAATGATCACCAAGAACAGTATAGATGATTCGCGAGAATATGTCTCTGCCAAAAGAAGATTAGCAGAAAGCCTCATATCTTCCACCTCTATTTAGATAATATAAACATGCCATGCAAACCCCTCAACTCAAAAGCCTCATATCTTCCACCTCACCGAATTTCTGTGGGCAAATCTCAGAAACATGTAAGTTCCTCAAATTTCTGTTAGATATAGAGTTTGTTTGCCAAGTAGCTCTGACTCATTTAGTTTTAGATGAACTGGCAGACTGGCAGTTTCTCTTTTAATGTAATTTGGTGCAACTTTGAAAGGGTTCAATTAGGTGCTGAAGACTTTAGGCCTGGCTATGTAGGTTTTTGAATAAGAAAGTTCAGACATCTTATTATACCCTTACTGAGTTTAGCTGAACTCATTTATAGGAATTGATGAGACCTAACTTATAACTATCTGATGGAAAGAGGAAGTGGAGGACCTTTACAAGAATAGGGTCTGACTATGTACAAGTGCAGTGTGTTCCTTCTTAAAATTATAACAGTCAATTTGCATGTGGATTTTCCTCTTTAACACTCCTCACTGAACTTTAGGTCCATTAGACTTCAATATGGATTTTGGTTGTATGAAATCAACCAACAATTCAAAAGGGTCCAAATATATGCAAAAACATACTCATTTAAAAATACTTGATAAAAGTATGGTTTTTTGTGTGAAAGAAAAAAAAAATGAGCCTATTTACCCCTTGAATGATCACCATAGAATTATTTACTGCCTGTGAAGAGTAGCAATCATCACATTTTGTTGTAGTAGCTCTTTGGAAAATAAATGCAAGCTTGTTTTCAATATGTTATAGTAGGTACTTGCAGAGAGAATCTCCTTAATTTCAATGGACAATTTTTTCTAATGAAGGTTCTTCTGCATATTATCTACCACATTTTGGGAGGAAGCTAATTATATAGGTTCAACTCATCAACCATGAGTTAACATTTAGTGAGCGGAAGCTATATTTTAATGTGAAATTGTCAATTAGTCATACATTGAAGGTTTATGGTGCAAATTCTATTGTTATACTTGTTTATTCAGGGAAATCAAAATGAGGTGGGAAATCTGCATTTAGATTGTCACTTTTACTATTTGTCATAGAAACATGCATTTCATAGTTTCTGCTGGCTAGTGAGATCACTTGTTTGTATATAGGTTCAACTCATCAACCATGGGTTGACATTTAGCATACCTGTTACTATTTTTTCTCAGCTGCCATTCACGCATTAATTTGGAATCAATCACAGTAAGGCATACATAATCAAGAAAACATTTGGTGTCTAGTGTCCACCATACAGTGTAATTGCATAAGTAAATTAGTATAACATGTAAACCTCTATGTGTATTAATTTATTCTTTGTTTAATGGTTATCACATTTCCCCTTGAATGACCAGTTACCACTGGTGCAGTAGCACCAAGAATTCATCCTCCACCAAACTTAATGGATGAAAAGACTCAAGTAAATGCAACAGTTGATATTATGTGTGTCGCTACATGTTTGAGACAGTATAGTTGAGACGACTAGTTATTCTTGATAAGGTACGTGAACATTAGTTATAATTTGGCTTTTAAAAATTTCTATATGATTACAAATCTTTCAGAATGTAGATTTGTATCTATATTATATTAGAGAGATGAAGAGTATTTTGGATAAATTGGTTGAGAATACTTGATTATTATTTTATATTTGAATGATCTTACTACAACTATGATAAATTAATTTGTGCACGATTAATTATAAAGTTTAATTAGTTTTCAAGTTTATATATATGAATAATTATTTTGTAATTAACTTTATTGTAGTACTATCAAGGCATTGGTCCAACATATTCTCAGGAGAGAAAATTGATGAACTTAGAGAGTTGTGGATTACATATGTCGGAGATCAACACGAAGCACAAATGATGAATGAGTTCTAACTTTTCGCCTATTTTTTTTAACCTTAATCCACTTTTGGACATACATTATATTTTTGGATTTGGATATTGATATCATGTGGATGTGGCTATAGAATAGATTTAGATTAATATTAATATGTATATATAGTAGTTTTTTTTAGAAGTTTAGATTTATGAATATTAGATTAATTATTTTGTAATATAAAGAATTTTGGAAGTTTGGAATATCAATTTAATTTATTGGTTGTAAGATCTTATGGGTTGAGTATTAATTATACAACAGATACATGTATTGTACCATCAATGTCTGCGTGCTGCCTACCGTCAATGATATATGCACGTGAAATAATAATTTGATTATTTTTTTAAAAATACCATAGATAACAGTTATAGGTAATATATGTTATATATATTATAGGAAAACATAACAGTTATTCAAGATAAGTGTTAAATTTTCCTTCTTTCAATTCGTCATATAAATAGCAAACATAACACTTATTTACAAAATGTGTTATCTAGTGGCATAACCTACATTATAAATAACTGTTATGTTTTCTCTGGCAAACATAACACTTTGATTAGGTGTTATGTTTACTTTACATTACATTGACTTGGATAACACCTCAAAACTGTTATGTAAAGCCTTATTTAACAGTTATCTTTGCCCTTTTTTGTAGTAGTGAATTCCAAGCCATGAGATTCCTCTATAATGATTTTCCATGTCCATAGGAGGAACCCCATACCTCCGGTTCTCGGGTCACGGGAATGTCGGAAAGCGTGTATTATAACCTTTCATTTTGGCTGTTTTTGGCTCATTTTCGGACTCTTTCGGCTCCGGTCTTATTAGTCTCAAAAAACGTTCCCAGGGGTGCAGATATGACGTGTTACGTAGCTGGGTTTCATGGTACCATTTGCTTTTCATAAAAAGCCTCTTAATAATCAATTTATGAATGCATTTCTCGTGAAACCCAAAATTACCCCTAAAATGACCGTGAAAGCATTCATATAGCCGTTCCAAGACATGGGGGTCCTTTCTAATGACCTCCCATGTCCCTAGGAGGCACCCCAAGGCTTCCGGTTCTCAGGTCTCGAAAATGTCAGAAAGCGTGTATTATAACCTTCAATTTTTGCTGTTTTGGATCATTTTCGGACTCCCCGGGCCCAGTCATATTTTTCTCCATAAATCTTCCTAGGGGTGCTGACATAACATGCAACATAGGCCGAGTGGTTGGTTCCATTTTCGTTGCCTCAAAAAGCCTCTATAAAATCCATTCATTCATTTTTCGTGAAACCTAAAATTAACTTGAAATGGTTGTGAAAGCATTCATATAGCCTTTCCAAGACATGAAAGTCTTTTTAAATGACTTTCCATGTCCCTAGGAGGCACCCCCAAGGCTTCCGGTGCTCGGGTCACGGAAAAGTCTGAAAGCGTGTATTATAACCTTCAATTTTGGTTGTTTTTGGGTCATTTTTGAACTTCTTCGGCTCCGGTCCTATTATTCTCAAAAAATCTTCCCTGGGATGCGGACATGAAATGTAACGTAGCCTCGGTGCTTGATACAATTTCGTTGCATCAAAAAGCCTCTCAATAATCCATTTATGCATTTTCGTGAAACCCAAAATTACCCCGAAATGACCGTGAAAGCATTCATATAATCATTCCAAGCCATGAGGGACCTTTCTAATGACCTCCCATGTTCCTAGGAGGCACCCCATAGCCTTCGGTTCCCGGGCCCCAAAAACGCCCGGCGTGTATTATAACCTTTAATTTTGGTTGTTTTTGGGTCATTTTCGAACTATTTCAGGCTCGGTCATATTTTTCTCCAGAAACCTTTGTAGGAGTGTCAACATGACATGTAATGTAGCCGCGGTTCTTGGTACCATTTGTGTTGCCTCAAAAAGCCTTTTAACAATCCATTTATTCGTTTTTTGTAGAACCCAAAATTGTCTCAAATGATCGTGAAAGCATTCTTATGGTCATTCGTTCCAAGCCATGAGATTCCTGTATAATGATCTCAAATGTCCATAGGAGGCACCCCATTCCTCTGGTGCCCGGGTTGCGGGAATGTAAGAAAGTGTGTATTATAACGTTTAATATTGGTTGTTTTGGGGTTATTTTCGGACTCCTCCAGCCTCGGTCATATTTTTCCCAAAAACCTTCTTAGGGAGGAAGACATGAAATGTAAAGTAGTTGAGGTGCTTGGTAACATTTGTGTTGCCTCAAAAATCATCTTAATAATCTATTTATTCATTTTTCGTGAAATTCAAAATTAACTCAAAATGACTGTGAAAGTATTCATATAGCCTCTTCAAGACACAAGAGTCCTTTCGAATGACCTCCCATGCCCCTAATACCTATACAAAGTTACCAAGTATAACATGAAACAGAAACAACACTAACACAAAATCAACTCAAACTGGCCAGGTGTGATCGATTCATGTTATGCAAGTATGCAACATAGTTTTGCTATAAATCAAGAGCTGAAACAAACAAGACCATAACACAAATCCAACCTGTCTAAATATCGTTCCCACATCATCTGGACACCTGAAAATCTGCCTCGTTATGAGGCTCAAATCATCTCAACCCCAATAAATATCTAATAATAATTGATATATATATCAGATAATAAATCCACAGACAAGGATACCCACCAAAAGTTAATATCACAAACTTCATTTTAGTGAAAATACAGGACTATATAGACTATAGAGAATAAGTTCTTCATTAGAATTTTCTCTTGGTACAAGTGCATCATGCATGAAAACAGCACAATCAACACCTTCGCGTTACCTATAAACTCTCAAGCTCGCAACAGACTAAATAAAGTTATAACGGAGTTAATAAAGACAAAGGTTACAAGAATTACACAAATCACTGTACAGGTGACTGTACAAAAGATGTTTCTACATCTGCTACATCCCAATAACAAGCACCAGGTCAGGCTTAATTTAACAGCTACTCGCAGTAATGCTATCATAATCTAGCAGAAATTGTACCAAGTGAGCTGTCTGACATTTTTTTTCTCGAACAAATATAGTCAACAAAGACTATCAGAAGCTCAGTCATCCAACTCCACAAGCTGTGCACGCCTCTCAGCGGCTTTCTTCCTAATGAAGAAGCCCCACCTCATAGCCGCTTTGATCTTCAGCCAACCAACAACAGCTTTGCCAGGACGACTCCGGTCCTCCTCAAAACTATTGTTGTAGTTAGACGGTGTGGGCATGAAAGATGGGAATGATGAAAAAGTTTCATCAGGCATATTCACATGACCTCCCATGCTGAAAAGTCTTAGCAGCTGCTGCATATCATCACTCTCAAGTAACTCGTGACTCCTGTTGCGGATCTCGTCCTCTGAAATTTGGTTATGTGACCAATCATCAAAAGGGTTAATATTGGGCGGTTGAGACTGTTGCATGACCTGAAATCCAGGTACAGCGGATTGTGGAGGACCCAAAGCCAATCCTGCCCTATTATCATTCCCGATAATATGAGTTTGTTCTGAACTGCTACTTATTAGACCATGTTGGGAATATGAAGTGCTCTCAAACTGGTTGTGTGAATTGGAACTCATCAGCTGTGACTGATTAGGAAATCTGTTTGCCAGATTATTGTTATATCCTGCAATTCGTGATCAGAACAGAAATGTACATTAGGTTGGGAAGGGAAACAAATGGGCAAACAATTACGTGATTTTTCAGAGCTAGAATAGTTGATTGTTGTTGAAATGCCTTCCAAATGAACTTTTTTATATACAAAAAAAAACCATGGAAAATCATTTTCATGAAACTATTCCAAAGAAGCTAACCCCTCCATGGAACTATTAACCCAAAAAAAGAGACCAACCCAAAACTTATCTTTAGAACTGAATGATAGTGCAGTCAACAAAGAAGCTAGCCCAATGCTTACCAGGAGCTGCTACACTATTCTCCACCAATGCCTGCTCGGTAGGAACTGCAACAGGCAATCGAGGTAGAGCCAACTGATTATCATCTATATGATTTGAATAACTGATTGTATTCATTGATAGATCATTCTGAGATGAGCGCGTCCGTCTAGTTTGTTTGGAATTCATTAGTGCCTTGCCGTCATACTCTATGACCTGATGCCAGTTGTCATATGCTTTCTTCACAAGGGTGTCAATGTACACCTGATTGATGAATCTTGTGTTAGCTTAATGAATTACATCCAAAAGTGCTCAATCATCAAAGCTTAAGGTTGCTCTAGATATAGTGCTTGTGTTTCTCTTAGAGACAGGGGATATTGGAGACAGACTATCATCTCCCAAAGGCCAGCTACATACAGCAACTTAATACCAGAAACAACTCGTGAACACTCAACATCAAAAGCAAGGCTAAGCACAACAGTATTTCTTTTTATATTCTGCTTCCCTCTACCATTTGTAGTCTGTCAAGAAGTGACCCCCTAAATGAGTCTCAGGAAGAAGTTAAGAACCCATGAAGAGGGTAGAGCCAAGGGACCACAAGCAAATCACAGTCCCAACCCTGAAGTTGGGATCTTGAGGAGCTAATCAAGGTTTAAGGAGGGTAGCTCTACAACATATGCTCCCACCCTCTCGTTTTTATTTTAAAATGAGTCAGTGAATTGTTATGTTTGGACAAAACATAGTAGGACACAAAAGGAGTAAGGAAACAGTAGTAAACAAGTTACAACACGATAAACATCGAGGTTTTCCAGCAGATATCTCAGTTTTGATCTTCTTCAAGAAATACAAGAATCTCAGCTTATTTCATAGCATCAAGAGTGATGTGGCCAGAGTATCACCACAAGGATTAAGAATGAGCCTGAAAAAAGAATGACTAACCTTTTGACTGTCTGAGAGAGAATCTGAAGGAATGAATTGCTCTCCAGTAATTAGACCACTGAGCTCATATATATTATTGAAAACCACACCAACATTTCTTGCATCATCAGGATAATAAACATACAGCTTTCCGCTGAGAACACATGTCTTTGCATGCTCCATGAGAGCATCCCACATCCTATTAGACATGCCACTTCCAAGGGTCTACAAGGAGATTAATGATATATCAGAGAATGTACTAGCAAATACATCATGGGAAAGTCATTAAAAACCAGGGTTGATAACCAGCCAAGTAAAATCAAGTTTAGGTCACATAGACTCAGGTTCAGGTCAAAGCTTAAAGATCCACCAATTTACATGCAAGAATCGTAGAGACAAATGCAAAAATTTATGAATAACAACAAGCCACATCATAGAGATGCACTGACAGTTCTTAGTCCTTGAGAATCTCTGACTGCAAGTCGGAGAAAATCCTCCACTGTGTAGATCCCAGCAGCAGTCAGCCTCTTGTGGAAGGATCCATCTTTCCCAATCTTTTCTAATCTCCACACCTCATCGGTAAGGGCCGGAGGATAGTGCTTCTTATACACTAGAACAAAAGAGTGGAAAAGAGTAAAATGTAAGACTTAATGGCAATATCAAAAAGCAACTAAAAAGGCAACATCACATAATGCACTTACATTCCCCTCTGTGATCCTTGACGGTAAAGGCTTCTGTTTTTGCCTCACGTATACGCATGCCATCACAAAATCCTGCGGTCACCTTGAGGCCGAGCCTGAACTTCCTACTTCTTATCCAACTTGAATTATCGGTGAAAGTAAGTTCACCAAGTGTTCCTACACCTTCTTTGAGAGTCACCTGCAACTCCCCAGTCAAAAGCGGTCTCTTTCCTTCACGTTCCTTTACAACATGGCTTTCAAACTCTTCTTGGGACCAATCTTCATCATCTTCATTATTAAAATCACCTTCAAGCACAACAACATCTAGTTTCATGGATGATTCAGGTCCAGATATAACCATATGACCAGTGTTCGCATCAATCAGTACAACATGGATTGCAGCACCCTGCTCTCCTTCAACTTTGCCTCCGGTGAACAGAGGAAGTGATAGCTTGGATCTGAAATGCAGCTGCAAGTTCCTTCCATCAGACCCTTCAATTCGTTTTGGAGAAGCCCTGAATCCAGTGTAACAAAAAAGTATATAATCCTTGCTTTCTGTCTTCAGCAATGCTAATGGTGCAAATATCAATAATGCAGCTATCTTATAGATGGTTTGTTTTTTGTCAAATAAGATCAAATAAAAGGGGGATTTTTCAAGGACCCAACAAAAAATTTTAGCAAGAAAAAACCACATATACAGTCCGATTGTTACTTGAAACCAAAGTACCAAATCCAGTAAAGAAGTTAACATTCTAGTGTTAAATTCTTATTTCCCTCCATTTCCCTTCATGCGTTGTTGTTTTCTTTAGCCTTTCCACCCCCGCCACCCCCAAACAAATATATATGATAAAAAAAATGGCCAATGTAAAATCCCTAATACCATGTGTTTGGTTTTTATTTGGGAATGAATTTTTTATTTATTTGAGACCTAGATGTATTGGTATGAGCTATACCCAGTCCGAATTCTCTAGAGTTTTAATGAAACTCTGCAAGGTAGATTTGTATCTGAACCATACATTTTAAAATCAAGGACTCATATTGGTAGGAGGGAGAAATTAGGGGATGGATTTTGATGAGAAAAAATAAGGGGAAGTTTGGAAAGAGAATATATGAGCCATTGATTTTTTATTGAATGGTTGATGTTGTTCAAACTCTACCTTGTAAGAGTGATTTTACAACTCTATAGGATCCAAACACGAGCTATACCCACCTCCCCCCTTGGGTTTCTAAACCCCATACCTTATGGGTTTGAGGTATGAGTTTTAAATATATCATTTTATTAAACAAACACTAGGTATGATTTTGCCCATTCTAGACTAATGTAAACCGAACACTTAAAGGAAAATAAGAAGTCAACACTCGAATGTTGAAGTCTTTGCCAAAAATTGGTAAATTAGTCTTAGTTACAATCGGAATTTATATGTATTGTCTTTTCTAGCAAAAAGTTCTGTACGAGGAGGTCCTTCCCTAAACAACACCCCTTTTATTTGGTCTTATTTGACAAAAAGTTCTACAGAAAATAGAAATGCAGCAGCATATCTCATATGCTATGTGCTGAAATTGGCCAGTGAAAGGACAAAAAAGAAAGAAAAGCCCAAACTTCACCCAGACAAAGTAGGTTTTTTCTATTAGCAGACTCAGGATAGTAGAACTCCATACAGTGATGTTGCAAAGCTTTTCCAAGATGAAAGAATGTATTACTTTCAGATTATGATAACTAACATCTTTGTCAGATGAGGAAGACCGGTCAAAACCACAAACATACATGGTTAAAATAAAAATTCAGCACAAGATTACTAATATCAGATATGGTATACCTCCCACTGATTCTGGCAGGGCCTATCTTAGCCAGAGCTCGCTCCACTTCTTCACTGACCTGTTTCATCCAAATATGAGGAGCCAATGAGGAAGAATATCTCGCAAAGGAACTATAGGAGACTGATTGGAACAATGTATACCAGCAATAACTACCATCAAGCGCAGATAATTCAGGTTCAATACCAAACGAGATTAGTATTTTATAGACCTTTAGGTTCCATCACGTCACTCCTTATAGGGGGTGTTAAAAAAACAGTGCAGAAGGAATATCTTTAAAAGGTAATTCCAAATTACAAAAGAAATAGAAGTTGCTACAAAAACTAATGCATACATCTCCAAATTAGTTTTTACTCCCTCAGTCTGAATGTACTCGCTCCATGGCAGATTGACACATATCTTCACAAGAGTGATAATGCATAGGTGAGCCGTGAGTGTGGGTTCCAACTTTAGAGAAAAAGAAGAGAGGAAAAAGAGGATGGAGAAAATAATTTGAGGCATCCCAAAGTGGAAAAGGAAGCATAGAAATTTGAGATGGGAGGAGTAGTAGAAACATAAAACATGTTATCCAATTATGCTTATGATCATTATATCGACATTGAAAATCAATTCAATTATTCATCCCATTTCTTATCTTTTCTTCGTTCTCTTCTTTGTGTGTTAGGAGTAGGCACGCCTTCATAATCTTGTTCCATACCCGAATACAAGCAACAACAATCAGAAGGGAAAACATTTCTCAGCACGTTAAAGAACACAAAGGTCTGGAAGATGTGCGAGTGTTAGAAAAGGAGAGAGAGACTAGCAACAACAACAACATGCCACAACATACAATTTCCCTACTTATATATTCCCTGAGGTGCATATCCAGTTTTTTATCAGAAGGAATATTAAGGATATAACATAAAGAAAAATTAGGACAAGTAACCCAACACCCAGGTTCAATAAGATGAGTTTAGAAGTCAAAGTTCAAGCACATAATATCAGCTGACAAGTCATGGATCTTACAACTCTACGAAGAATAGGTTCCAATGATGAACAAAGTCTCTGCAAGCTGTCCACCTTCAGGGCTTCTACAATCACACTGCAAGAAATGCATATGTTTCAAGAAGTGGACCCAAGCAAATATTTGACAATAATCAAGATTCAGAATGAAATGATATCATCCACCATCAAAACATGTCTCAAACAATTGATGTATAGTTCCAATTTTAATTTCAGGAAGAGCATTAGCAGCTGAATATTTGTTGATACAGTAGATTCCAACATCAACACAAATTTACAATAGTTGCAAGAGGGAGAATAGAGCTGTTTGGAATGGAAAATGAAGCTAAAGCCAATTGTAATAGCAGGTCACTAGAACGAGGAAGGAAGTCTAGCAAATAGCATACCCATAAGCCTTATGGGTTTTAAGTGTTATCATAGTTTCTTCGTCACACATTGATTACTACACTGCGGAAAACTAAACTGTGCAAAAGAATATTAAAATCGCATTAAATATAGCAAGTTTGATAATCACAGAGATATCAATAGCATACACTTGTTAAGATTGACCTTTCCTTGTAGTGTATGCAGTTGCACAACATCCGTATATTGACATACACAGAAAGATGGTACAAAGGAAACATAACAAACATAAATATAAGGAATAAAACACGAAAGTGCTTCCTGATTCACATTCAGGAAGATATTCACAAATTTTGTATTTCTTATTCTTCACGACCTCCACACCCATCCTTTTTCAGTCTCCAGGACATAAAGGGTCTCAAAAGAAACACCCACTTGAAGGAGCCAAATTCAACACATAGTTAGAGCAACCAAAAGTCAGACTGAAGTTATATGCTCTCTCCAAATCATGGGTTCTACTAAATGGCAATAGGATAAAATTCAAGAGGTTAATTTTTCACAATTTTATTAATAAGTTAGAAAGAGCCAAATTTTTACAAGTTATTAGTACATATCACAATAATGTGGTCTCTAGTAGGTTAGTAGTATTCACAAAGTTCCTCCTCTCAAAACCGGTAAATTCTCTGAAGCATTGACAATCTCTGCATTTGCATCCCCTTTCAATTCCACTTCCCATCACCCATCACCAACACCATATGAAGTAACAGAAAACATTATGTCCAATACACAAATTACTTACCACAAAAGAAAACACTAGCAAAATTGAAACCACACAACAAATACAGACACCTAACAGGTAATAACTAATAACCGCACAAAAAAATCCTAAAAAGCTCATTTGCAAATATTACAATCAACTATGAGTTCAACAACATCAGAAGAAAAAAAACATCAATCAAGAGAACAAAAATATACCTAGCTAAAGCTGGCCGCTTTCGCTCCGGCTGCTCATCATCTCCACCACCACCACCATCACCACCATCACCACCACCACTATCCAAGCTCCGTTTCCCCCTCATACTATTAGATCTCTCCATGGACCTAGTCTGCCTCTGCATTTGGCTCCACCAGTTGGTCACAGCACCAAAGATTCACAGATCTGAAGTACCAAATCAGACATTGAATTTGCATTTAATTCTTAAAAGTTATAAAGAACACATCTTTTACTTCCACCCAAAATTACCCATATAGCATATTATTCCAAATTACCCAAATAATATAGTTCTAGCCCGTCTTTTCCCCAAATAAAAAATAGCACCTGACCCACTACAAATTTCACCAAAACAGAAACACCCAGATGCAAAAAAACAACAAATTCTTAACCAAAAAGAAAGTACAAAGCTTGATTCCAACCATTTTAATCAGATAATCCAAAAACTAACAATAAAATTCCTTCAAAAAAAATCCAGAAACTTTAAATTTATTACATCAGCAGCAGCATATATGGAAGTAGCAGCCTACCTGTGAGATTAAAGAGACAGACACAAATGATTGTGTTAATTAAGGGCACGAAAAAAAGGAAAGAAGAGAGAGAAAATAGAGGGTTATTGGATTTAGTTTGTTTAGTACAGTCGACTTTGACTGTTGAGGTGAGCTGAATCAGTTCCTTTTTCTGAAGATTTTTCTTACATATTCTATTTTTTTTTATTTTTTTTTATTTTTATTTTGTGTTGGCTGCTGAATCAACTATGCAAATAGTGATAGTATAATAGTATCTCATCTTTTGCTTTATTGGTCGTTGGGACTTGGGAGAGCCTTGTCTTTGAATCTTTGCCGTTGGTTTATAAAGATGTTGACATTTCTTCGTTTTTTCTTTAGTTCGGTATTGCCCTGATTTTGGATTAGATTAGGTAAACCTTTGTCAAGAGATATCCATATTAGATATTTACCCAAACCTAAGACATATTTATGAACATAAGTACTACCAAATGAAGTTAAATTTGACAAGACTAGATGAGGTCGTGGAAAAAATAAATGTTACTGAAAGGAATTTATCAGAAGAGTATTGTATATATGAGTTTAGTGTATTCACTTCTTACAAATGATGGTATTTATAGATGTAAAACTTTACTGTGTATTCTAAATAAATCAACAATTGCAGCAAACCGGCAAGAAAAACTTACTCATGCATTTGAATGCATGTCAGTGGAATTCACTATGCTTAACAGTGGAATTTGTCATTCCACTGTTTTCGCAACAGATGATATATTATAGTCTACTATAATGATAATTATAGCTTTCATTTACTCTCCTCTTAATTTTTAAGATAACTAGTGAGTGGCTCGGGCGATGTCTCGAATTATTATGCATCAATCATTATAATTAGTGAAAGTAAAGAAAAGTGTTGTGATAAATAATTATAAGAATCTAGATAGAACTCTAGAAAGTTCTAGAAATGGTTGAATTTAAGGCATTGGAGGGGTAATTATATTGGTGAATTATTATGTTGGTCTGGATTTTATAGACTTACCATATGTTATTGTACCTCAATATTATGAGATGTACGTTAATATTAAAAACCACTAAATTGCACGTCAATATTATGAGGTGTAGCTCTTTTTTTTACCAAATTGTATCTGCAAGTTATTCTTTCAACTACAAGTTGGTATTTTAAGGACTTAAATATAGATTACTTTTGGTTGTGACGAACCAAGGACTATGAAACTATATGATTTTACTTTGTCATGTTTCCGTCCTTCAATTCGAATCGTTTTGTCATTATTCCTTTGTTCTCTCATGTTTATTGCTGGTAAGTGTACTAGGACCGCAAAATCCAATAAAGTTAAATTTTCATTGATACTTAACAGAGTAGGGAAAAGAAATGGAGAAGGCAATTACAAACAATTGGCAAAGGTGACTAATAACATTTATCAATCATCAGCAATCTCATGTTTGAAGGAGCACACTCTAGCCATTTTTTGTCAAAAGTAACAGTATTTGAAAATATTTATTTCTATCTATGTTAACGTTTTGGAATACTATTTTTTGATAAAATTATTTCACTTTGACTTTTGCATTATTTATATAACCAAGTTTGACATTTTTTTGAAAACAAATGTCATTACGTAAAATGTATGATTTCATAATATCAACATTTTAACAGCTTTTACTAATTGGTAACTACAGATATCTATACGAAAGTCGAAGTAGGACCACCGTATAAATACAACAGAGCAATTACTAGTATGTAGTCTGATTCACGCACGCTCAAAGCATTGGATAGACAGTCATCTTAATCATTCCTAGGCCCTAACATGTAAAAGCAACATTCTATCGAGCAAAACGAAAAAAGCTCAACAACAGTACAATTGAATATAAGATACGTCAAGAACTCTTCACAAGACACAATACTTCAAGAACGCACGATCAATATCTGGTATCTCATTGTACTCATTGAACTCTAGCCAAAAACACTACATATTTTCAACTAATTGCTGCCAAAACAATCGAAAAACTAAGAATTGTTTTTGTAAAACTCATCAATTCTATGGTACAGCTTCAGAAGTAATTGGTTACAGACACGAGGAGAAGAGCAAGGTCCGCACATTAGATAAATAACATTCCCTAATGGCCTCGTATATATGCCATCCTCACGAAGCTTCTGAAGTATAGATGTGGCAAAAGTAGATGCATACCTGCAAAGGAAGAAATATATTTATAATTTGTTTGTAGGTCAGAAAATGTAAAATTGATTAATGAAATTACTTGCGGATTAAGACTTTTCAGTTGAGTTGGTAACGATTCCCATCCTTTTTTTCATTTTCACCATGGTGGTAACTTCAGAAATTTCCGGTTAATGGTGGAACTGAAAAGAGGACGTTTTCAAATTCCAGCGCTTGAAATTTATATATCTTTCTCAAAAAGGAAAAAAAAATTAAAGAAAACCAAATACGAAAAAAAAATACTTGCAGCAAATAATAACACCCTTCTTTTACTTATCAAAATTGGATTTTGTGTTAAATAACAAAACCACGGAGGGACAAGTTCAAAGCAAAGCAAATCATGAATATGCTAGAGTTGAGCAAAAAAGGTACTTTAGGATTGGAGACATGGTGAGCTTCGTCAAAGAGACTGTAGGTTTAATAATTCAAGAAAACTGAGCAATGAGCCAAAATAATACACGCTTTGGAGGAATGTCGAGCTGGCTCAACTCTAAGTATTTTATGGTCCTGACCAAGATGACTGGATCATGCAAAATTAAAAAGACTTGATGAATGGACAAGTTCAATATATTACCCGGCATTAGAACCATGAGTTTGAAGCTCCACAGCAAAAACCGTGCCCAATACAATCAATCTTTTGATTTGGGGATGCATTGAGATCGTATTAACAAGTTCCGCATCCCATACCTGACAAGCATTGATGTAAATAGTGAAGCTTACAAATACAAAACCCAATAATGTAACTAATGAAGCTTACAAATGATGCGTTAAATACCTTGTTTCTACTTGTTTTTTTCAATTTCCATTTTGTTTACTTATTGCATTTGCACAATGCTACAGATGGTAAAGTCTTTCTGCTACTATTGCTTGAAACAACCCATATGTTATCTGTAAAGAATGTGATTCTGCCTCACTCTTACTATTTCACAGCTCAACAGTAATGTAGTGGGAGCAACAACCTGCTGTAACCTGCACTTCTGTACTTTTGTTTTTTAGTGATCCTAGAAAGATAAGTTGTCTCTTTGTACACCTAATCACTAGGGATTCTCTTCATACTTTGTATATATATAGCTGTAATCTTTATAGCCGTTTTATTATGGCATTTGTGTAACAAGAACACAGATAGAGAATTATAAGAGAAAAGAGAAAAGCCTCTGAAAGTTTATCAGAGAGAAAACCTTGTGCTTTTGAGCTTTGAATTTCTTTTCATGGTATCAGAGCTTCAGGTGTGAAAACTTCAATCCTAGAGATTTCAAAGCTCTATTTTTTCCCTTCAAAATCAGCCCTTTTTCCTTTCCCTCCAGTTATAATGACTGAGAAAACTGAGAAAACTAACTCAAACAATCCTTATAAGGATCCACTCTTCATTGCTATAAATGAGAGTGCTGCCACTGCTCTAGGAAGCATCCTTTTCGATGGAAACAACTTCCTAAACTGGAGCAGGAGTGTTAAAATTGCTCTAGGAGCAAAGAACAAGATTGCTTTTCTTGAAGGAAAACATCCTAAACCCAATGAGCCAGGAGATGAAATGCAGAAATGGGTTAGGTGTGACTACATGGTGAGGTCTTGGCTGTTAGCAACAATGAAGCCAGAGATTGCAGGAAGTTTGGTTTCAATGCATTCTACAAGACAACTATGGGAAGAAATTGTAGAGAGATATGGTCAGGCTAATGCCCCCCAACTTTTTCATCTGAAAAAGGAATTATGGGAATTTCAACAACATAACCTAAGTGTTGGAGAGTATTACTGCAAGCTTAAGGATCTTTGGGATCAAATTGCTCAGCTTGAAGAAATCCCTGATTGCAGCTGTGGCACAATGACAAAATGCAGTTGCAACCTTCTGAAGAGAATGCTGGAGATACAGGAGAACAACAAGATCATTAAGTTCATTATGGGACTTAATGTGGGGTATGAACAAATGAAGAGCAACTTGTTGGGGATGGATCCTCTTTTACCAGTGAACAAAGCTTACAACTTGGTTCTACAAGTTGAGAAACAGAAGCAAATCACTGGTGAAATGAGCATTGGGAATGAGATGAGTGCCTTGAATGTGAACAGGCAGGTGGAATACCTAGGACCATTGAAGGACTTTCAAAGAAAGGATTATAAAAGGATGAAGATGGAGAAAGATGCAAAGAAATGTGATTATTGTGGTATGAAGGGACACTTGAAGGTCGAGTGTTTCAAATTGAATGGCTATCCAGAGAGATTCAAGAATGCAAAGCCAAGAAACTACCAAAGACAAGCAGCAAATGTGGTGAAAGAAGAAACTGAAAGGGAAAGTAGGACTCCTTTTGAAGCTAGCTGTTCTCAAGAAGAAAACAATGAGATGAAGGATGATGGAAAGATGATATCAGCTGTTGTTCAAGAGGTCATGAAGGCACTGGGAAAGAATGCAATTGCTTATAGCAATTTTGCAGGTAAAACTGTCATCTCTAATGCTATTTCACATAAAAATGGTTTTGATTCAAATTCCTGGATAATTGATTCGGGTGCTAGTGACCACATATCTGGAAATAGATGTATATTTGACAACATGAGAGCCTTGAAAGGCATCATTAGGGTTGGTTTGCCTGATGGAACAGTGAAAGAAGTGAAGGAATTTGGAACCATCAGAATATCTGATGAAATTTTGTTGAAAAATGTTTTATTTGTGAGTGACTTTAGGCACAATTTGTTATCTGTCAGCAAGCTCTTGCAAGATAACAAAGTGATGAAGTTTATTTTTGATAAAAATGGATGTTATGTACAGGACCTTACCAATGAGCAAATCATAGCTCATGGAAGGAACCATCATGACCTGTATGTGCTGGATGTGAAAGAGAAGGAAGCTGAGAAGGATGATTGTGATGAAAGGGCTGGAAAAGTATTGGCTGCAGAAACAATGAAAGATAATGACAAGAACCTGAAGTTAATTCATGCTAGGCTAGGTCATGTGTCATTATCTAAGATGAAACATTTGAAGTTTTGTGATTGTAAGGATTTGAATAACTATTTTTGTGACACTTGTTCTGTATCTAAACATCACAAACTTCCTTTTATTCCAAGCTCTTCTATTGCTGAAAATATTTTTGATATGATACATGTGGACTTATGGGGCCCATACAGTGTGAAAGCTGTAACAGGTGCTACTTACTTTCTTACCATTGTGGATGATCACTCTAGGGTGACATGGACACATCTAATGTCAAATAAAGAACAGGTGAAAGGGATCTTGGTTGGTTTTCTTGCACATGTTGAAACTCATTTCAAATGTCAAGTTAAAACAATAAGGTCTGATAATGGCACTGAGATATTTCAACAAGAATGTGGGAAAATCCTAGCTGAAAAAGGGATTGTCCACCAGAGAAGTGTTGTAGGAAGGCCACAACAAAATGGAAGAGTGGAAAGAAAACATAGATTCCTTCTAGAAACAGGAAGAGCTCTCAAAATTCATGCCAATCTTCCTGATCACTTATGGGGTGAATGCATACTAACAGCTACATACCTAATAAACCTATTACCTAGCTCAGTTCTTAACTGGGAAACACCTTATAAAAGACTCATGAAAAGGGAACCTAAGTATGAGCATTTGAGGGTAATAGGAAGCTTATGTTATGCTAGTCCTAGTAGGAGGCCTAGTGACAAATTTGCTGAAAGAGGGATCAGATGTATCCTGATAGGTTACCCTCCTCACCAAAAGGGTTACAAATTATATGACCTAAACAAAAACAAGATTTTTGTTAGTAGAGATGTAATTTTTCATGAAAACATTTTGCCTTTTGTCCTTAATCAGGACAAAAGAGATTATGAAGAATTTGTGCAAAACAGATTGATGAATGCAGGAGATGAAGATCAACCTAGTGAAGGTATGGAAGAGATTGCCTTGGATTTAAATCCAAGAGAAGCAGGAGAAGAATTGATACAAACTGAAGTGATAGAGAATGATGTGCTTGATCAACAAGTATGGGAACAAGAATCTCATACAATTGCTGAGAGAACAAGACCTGCAAGGCAGAGAACACTACCAGGAAGATTTAAAGATTATGTTGTTACTCTCCCAGATACACAGGGACCTCAGTTGCACTCAGAGAGGGTGTCCTTGATGCTCAAAAGGCTGCAAAGGTCTGAATATTACCCTGAAGAGTACATAAGCTCTTTGAACACTGCCTTGAAAATCACTGAACCTCTGAATTACAAGGAGGCAATAAAGAATGAAAAGTGGCAAGATGCTATGAAGCAAGAAATGCAAGCATTAGAAGAAAATGGGACTTGGGAATTAACAAGTTTACCAACAGGAAAGAGAGCTATAGCTTGTAAATGGGTATATAAAATCAAGCTAAGGCCAAATGGAGAAGTAGAAAGATTCAAGGCAAGGCTGGTAGCTAGAGGAGACAGACAAGTCAAGGACAAAGACTATAAACACACTTTCTCTCCAGTTGCAAAGTTCACAAGTGTGAGGACTCTCATTGCATTAGCTACTTCTCAAAATTGGGAACTTCATCACCTAGATATCAACAATGCCTTCTTGCATGGATATCTAGATGAAGAAGTGTATATGCATCCTCCACCAGGGCACACAGCAGAGCATAGTGGTAAAGTGTGTAAGTTGAAAAGAAGCTTGTATGGTCTCAAACAAGCCTCTAGACAGTGGAACATAGAGCTCACTAAGCTGTTTGTTAGAGAGGGATATGTGCAAAGCAAGAGAGATTACTCTCTCTTCAGTAAGAAAGTTGAAGGCAAACAAGTAATTGCACTTGTATATGTAGATGATTTACTAATCAGGTGATGATGATGATGGAATTAACCTTTTAAAGCAACAACTTGATGCAGCTTTTACTTGCAAAGATCTAGGGCAGATGAGATACTTTCTTGGGATAGAAGTTTCAAGAACTAAACAAGGGACCATGTTGAATCAGAGAAAGTTCATCTTGGATATTCTTAGCAATGCAGGTATGGAGGAATGTAAGCCTTGTAAATTTCCCTTTCCTAGAGGTCTAAGACTATCAATCGATGAAGGAGAAGCTTTACCAGATCCTGAATTCTATAGAAGCTTAATTGGAAAGCTCCTCTACCTTAATCTCACAAGGCCTGATATATCCTATTCTGTCCAGCAACTCAGCCAATTCATGGCTTATCCTAGAAAACCTCACCTTCAAGCTGCCATCCATGTCATTAGATACCTTGCAGGGACCCTTGATTGGGGTCTATATTATCAGAATGATTCTGATGTCTCTCTTTCTGCCTATTGTGATGCTGATTGGGGCACTTGTGCCTTTAGTGGAAGGTCTCTCACAGGATATTGTGTATTCCTTGGGAAGAACCTTGTATCTTGGAAGACCAAGAAACAAAAAACCATCTCCAAATCATCTGCAGAAGCAGAATACAGATGTATGTCTCAGACTACTAGTGAACTAGTCTGGATTGATGGGATATTAGAAGATTTGCAATTCATAGTTCCTAAGCCCATTAATCTCTACTGTGATAACAAGGCTGCTATCTACATCTCTCATAACCCTGTGTTTCATGAGAGAACTAAGCATCTAAAGCTAGATTGTCATTATGTCAGAGACCACTACTTGGATGGTTTTGTCAATACTCTTCACATCAGATCATTTCTTCAGTTAGCTGACTTGATGACTAAGGCTCTTGGTGAGCAACAACATAATCACCTCTCTCTCAAGTTGGGCATCCTTACCTCAGCTCCACCTTGAAGGGGGGGTGTAAAGAATGTGATTCTGCCTCACTCTTACTATTTCACAGCTCAACAGTAATGTAGTGGGAGCAACAACCTGCTGTAACCTGCACTTCTGTACTTTTGTTTTTTAGTGATCCTAGAAAGATAAGTTGTCTCTTTGTACACCTAATCACTAGGGATTCTCTTCATACTTTGTATATATATAGCTGTAATCTTTATAGCCGTTTTATTATGGCATTTGTGTAACAAGAACACAGATAGAGAATTATAAGAGAAAAGAGAAAAGCCTCTGAAAGTTTATCAGAGAGAAAACCTTGTGCTTTTGAGCTTTGAATTTCTTTTCATTATCCAAACAAAGGAAAAATAGACCCCTTCCTTTTCTTTCATTCCCTCCAAATCCTTCTATCCCAATTTTTTTAAATTAGTCCTCAATATCAGCTTACATGTAAAACCACAAATTACATTGCTCGCAATTATCCAGGTTCATTTTAGACGAAAGGCATATCATAAGTATACGAATAGTTACTTGTCCTCCCTAATAATCCAACTGAAAAGTTGTCCTTGGGACCTCTACGACAATCTCCACAATAAATATTTCTGCATAACTATTCGAAAACATCCTTTGGAAAGTCATCTGTTAATCTTCGAATCGGAGAGATAAATTCACCCAAAGCACTTGTAGATACTTCCCACAAACATCTAGATGCTAAAACTTTTGGCGAAGTGTTAGATTGTTTATGCAACCTATTTTATGCATGTCTCGCGCGAAGATATAGGGCAAAGGTATACAATCTATAGTTACTTATAAAAGGTTATTAAATATATATATTCTTTATATTATCTATCATTAACAAGTAGAAAACTAAATTAATCAAACGACAACCTGATAGAGAAAATTGGTACATTCCAGTCCGACAGGACAGACAAATTTCCAGTCCAGTCTTCGAAATTTTTTGGTCTTGGACCAATGAACACCCTAATGCTCTGTATTATTTTTTTTAAAAAAAGCTCAAATGTTACTGACCTCTTTGAGTGTTGTTCCTTCGGAGGTCAAATTAAGATTTTTCATTCGATCTTTGAAACTCTTGATTGATTTAGCAGCAGCTGTACAGCCCATAGCGTGCGCAGAATACGAGTGTCCATGCAAAAGTGCTTTCAGCTGGAGCCACAACAAAACAAGCGTTTGTCATTACAACAAAATATCATGCTTCTTGACTGAACCAGAGAAAGGTTGTTCCGCACAAATATTCTACAACATGTTCACTAGCAAAAAGAAAGGGAGTTTTACGTTAAGTAATCAAACCAAAGCAGTATGTGAAACATGAACAAAATACTCATATGAAGGAACTAAATTCAAGCAACTCGCCTTTGAGTCTCCCAAAAATGTTTGGAAAACAGCTTCTGTTGCTAATGTAGCAGCCAAAGGTATAATTCCACCAGTAACCAGCTTAGCATAGCAGGCTATATCAGGTGAACAATGAAGGAGCTCTGCTGCAGACTACACAAAAAAAGGTCAACTATATTTGAAATTTAATTAAGAGAGACAGAAGCAAGACAGAACGAAATAGCTGTGAATGGCCAACTAACCTCTACCCCCAAGCGCCAAAATCCAGTGAAAACCTCATCAAAAATGACTGGAATTCTTTGCTTTTGACACTCTCTAACAAGGATCCTTTGAAAAAGTGGGTCAACCATATGCATACCTCCGGCAGCATGTATGACTGCAATAGAGATTGTTAATCAGTAATCTGTATGTAAGATCAGGTCATCATTAATTCATTACCAATATAGCCTCCCAGAAAAGAGAATCAATTATCATAGCACAAATATCCGTTCAGTCTGTCCTGACTCCTGAGCCAACTTATCAAAGTAGATCAACAATCAAAGGGACATTTCTTTTGTATTCTTGATAAAAAAAGCTTTTATGCACATGTAAGAAAGTGAACTACATTAAAATCTCTTTGTTGGTTTGCTTCTGTTTGTTTGTTATTCGCTTCCGTCACATCTCTTATCATCAATTCCATCTTCAAGTGTTTGATAGTGTACACCAGCTCTAGCTTCCAGCTAATGGTAAGGTAAATGAGCTAAGAAGCGAGAGGCAAAACCATATTTCTACAGTGTTTCTTAACAAGAAGGGCAATGGCTAACAAGTGTTTGATAGCTTCTTGCAGCGACAATTGTTCCAATCAAGCTTCTGAGTTCTTACCAGGATGACTATCGGATATTGCTCCTAAAAAAATACTACTTGGCAGGCAACATGAAGTAGACCTCAGTAATTTCTGTTATTAATTCATCAAGGAAGAAAGAAAGAAAAACATAGACAATGAAAGACACAACCTGTGGTATACAAAAACAGTTGATACTTTACACTTCTACACAACTCAAACCAAGCAATAAAGTATTGATTCCCAATGCAGCACCTAGGACAATTCGAAATGGTTTATCAGGGAATCTGATCAAGGCAATTTATATAAAATTAGAATTATCAGCCAACACCACATGAAAAAACCAAAAAAAATTGAAAGGTGAGCATTAAGATTGGAGGTAACAGGAAGAGACACTACTATAAGGCAAAGTATGAAGGTCCAGGCAGAATATTCTTGCCTGGTTCAATTATCAGAGCAGCTATCCATTTGTCCTGTTCCCTTCTAGAGAATGCCGATAGCTGTTTTGATATATAAGCTAAATAACTACTGGAAACCTTTGATCTATCCCTGTTCTCGGAGAAAAGTTCATCCCTGGATCCAAACACTGCACATGGTGTTGTGAGTATCATACCAACACCGAACAATAAAATATCATAGAATATAAGAAATGCGCTAAACTTACTCAGATCTTCCTCTTTATGTCTATCAGAAAGAAGTTCATTAGGTAAAAGAATATTCCAATTTGCACGTTGCATGCACACAGTTGGTGAATCTATAAAGAGTCCTCTACCTATGTACCTACAGAAATAAAACATCCATCTCAAAACTCAATAGAAGTTAGCATGACTTCCCACAGCCCACAGGGAAGATAGAGTAGAGACACCCTTCCAAAATGTTAGCACTGGTGGGGACGCTAATGCAGTTTGTTAGCTATGCCGATTTTTGGAAGGGCGGGAAGATGCTAGCATGAACTGCAGACATTCAGCATCAGCAAGAAGCTACCAAGAATTTTCAACTTCTATAGGGAGACTAATTGATTAGGAGTCAGATACTTGCAGGTGTTGTAGCACAGCAGCACACACTTATATCACTTGAATGATGTAGTGTGGAAGATATCTCATGTTATTAACGAGTAAAAAATTATGTTCTAAGTGCAACAGGCAAATGCACTCAGACAACACTAGAAAGACAGAAGACATGAAGTAACCTATTGCTTCTTGATGAAACTACGTTTTATAATGGATCTTCCACTGTGACTCTCTTAGCCTACAGATTGAAGGGTGCTGCTTTAGTAATTCTCTACTTTCCAATAGAGAGCCAAGATCAATGTCCTTCTACACTTTAGGCCATCTCCTTGTACTAAATTGACTTTTCAAAAGGTACACTGATCACCGTTATTGATGCCAAGGATTGTAGCTGCAGAAACAACCTTTCCAGCAGATCAATGCTGTGCCGTGCCTGCGGCCTTCTTTTTTATGAGAGCCTACAGCACTGACATCTGGGAGCCTATAACACTAAGGCTCTGTACTTTTGTACTAAACTGGGAACTGAACTTAATTTGTCTGAACTTACCTTAACTTGTCTGAACTGAATTAAAAATGTGAGAGGAAACTAAGTGAACTGAATTTGTGATTTGTCTGAACTCAACTGAAATTCCATTAATTCAGTCCAAAAGAATAGAGCCTAAGTATTCTTTTAACTATATGAACTTCAGACACAGATAAAGGTATCAAACTCAATTACGACATAATATTTGCTAAAATGCAAAGACACAAGGATAAGAAGTGTAAATTTTTTGTTCAAAATGGAGGCCAGATGTTAGAGTTCCGTGAACAGCCATTCAACAGGTCACTACTGCATATATGGGAGCCTACACCACTAAGTATTCTTTAATCCTATGATGTTCGGACAAAGATAAAGGTATCGGACTCAATTATGAATTTGAAAGTAGAACATGATATTTGCTAAAATGCAAAGACACGAGGGGCATAAGAAGTGTACAAATTTTGTACAGACCCAGGGACACAACAATATATAAATAAAATGTACTTACCCAGTTCTTTTTATATTCCAACATATGGGGATTTTACACTATTCACACACTACCCTTTCACCTTCTATTGTGATTTTGACGTAAGGAAAAATATAGTTATATGGCTATGAGATTCGTCTCGATATATACTTTCAGAATATCAACTTTTTATAATTTTTACCAAAAACTTATTAAAGACATCAACAATTAAAGTTGTGCATTGGCAAGCATGAAAACGCATATGTTGCAATAGAAAAAGAACGAAGTATATACTTTTCTGATGTTACCTTGATTAATTTTGTGAACAAATTTTCCAAAAGAAAGTAAGAGTAGCTGATAATAGATTGATAAGCATATTAAATAAGGACAAAAAACAATCAATTTAAATATTGGAGTCTTCTACTGAGGTAGATGGCGAAGAGGTCACTCAAAACAGGTTCAATTTGGGTCATTTCGGGTTGGAAAAAAGCAAGTCTAGTATGTATTCAGTTCAGGTTTGGTTAAGGTTGGGCCCATTCAGGCTTGAATTAATTTTGAATCTGAGAATTTCACATCAAGTCGATTTATAGAAACAGCAAACTGATTTAGTCTTGCACAGGTTCAGGTTTGTTCAGTCCATGTCACTGTAAATAATGATATGTTTGTTTACTTGTTACTTCCTCCGTTCCACTATTAGTGCAACATGCATGCTTGGCACATTGTTTAAGGAGAGGAGGGTGATAGCTATTGATATAAAGAGGAACCCATGAAATTGGAGAGATGAAAAGAACAAATTGACAAATGTGAAACTTCTAAATTATTGCAATTCATATGAAACAAAGAGAAATTGCTAAGAATTACCATTAGCTTAAGCATCATTAATGGCACAAATAAAGGAAGAAGAAGATTGGAATAATAAACTGAAATTACAGCAATATAAAGAGATAATTACAAGCTTTCGAGAGGGTTGTTCTCTCCCATTGAACTTAAAAACTCACCCAAAATATTCAACAATTTCAACATATCTTTCTCTTTCTAATTACCCCTACATATAGAGTTTTCCCAATCAAACTTTCTAGCTTATTCCCCAAGCTAACAAGTAAAGGTACTAACCTAGAATATCCTTCCCCCTAAGATATTAGTTCCATGCAAATATGTTGCAGCTAATATGGAACAAAAGAACAAATGTTGCAACTAAAATTCTCCAAGATCACAAACAAGGTGACGAGATAGATATATTTCTTTTTTTCTTTTTCTTATTTTTGAAAGATAAATAATCAATGAAAACTACCAACAAACAATTACATGTGTGTGGCCTGTGTGTGTGGGGGGGGGGGGGGGAGGGGATAAACATGAGAACTTGATCATGTATCACCAAAAATCACTGAACTACTTATGCAACTATATGCACTGTTTAGTCAGCATACCATGGTTGCTGCAGAAAGCCAGTATAGGACGATGGTGCTTGTGCTTCCATTGCACCCAAAGTATCTCCGTGATAGGATCCTTTAAGAGCCAGTACCTACTTCAAATAAAAATGGAAGGGACATAATTAATGAAGCTGCAAGCAGGACCAAACTTGAAGACCAATAGAAAATAAAAGGCTGAAGTTTAGGAATTTGTTGAGAAAGTCTCATATTTGAGCATATGGACCTATCCTTGCAGCCAATTCTTTAGAAAAGTAACAATCAAGGAAAATAATCTGATGGACGCCACACACACACACAAAGATAATACTTAAAATAACAAGAAATAAAAGCATATTTCCTTCTTGAATTTGAAGGCAAATTGTATAAACTTGAGCTTCACTAACAAAGGTGCTATGCTTTGTCAACTTATTTTAGAAATTCCACATAAGTAACTAAGGTCAAAAGCATAAACTTTCCAGTCATTGCCCTGTGTACACAAGTTTCAGCATATACCAAATATAACTAAACTCAGGTAAATGGCAAAAATAGTTCATCTATAATGACAAAAACTTATTTATGTTCCCAGATACATGATCAAAAGTTTACTCGACCATTCTCCCACTAATCACCTCGGTTTTTTCTCTCTTTACTGAAACTTCGAGAGCATAGCAGAGCAGACTTGAACAAGAAATAATCTACTGGAGCAAAGATCTTTGAGAAAATAAAAAGAGATGAACCCACCCTGAACTCTACGGATCTCTTAGATATCTGGTCCATATTATCCACCATGATTTTGTGATCATGCAAGAATTTGCGAAATGCCATCTTAAGAGCAACTTCAATTGCCGTCGATCCGTTATCTGAAAAAAACGTCCGAGATGCCCAACCTGTACAAGTCAACCAGATGAAGTAACTAGATGAGAAAATTTTATAAGACACTCTCAAAGTGATGTATCCACAGTAAGACATGGGTCTCAACCCAGCATGGAAACTCCCTTAAGTGAACACTTTGGTTTGAACAGTCGCAAAATCATCCCATAAAAGTGAAAAGCTAGATATGAATAAGAATTTAAAAACTGAGGACCCATTGACATGGTCAGCCAGTCAGGTATCATCCAGCACATTACAAAAATACTAACCTAAATTGATTAGGGCAAATTTGAAGTCAGGTGAACTATAAAAAATTAAGGCCATTCACTGGTGGATCACATATTTCTTCCCCTTTTTTTTAATTGCAACACTTTGACTTCCATGCCTTTCATTAACTAACTTTGACCATACTTCATTGATTAACCAAAAAATGTGTAAATAAGTATGTAAGCTGTTTGTTATATCTCAAATATATTCTCATAATATGAAGATTTTAAGAACTTTTACTAGCTGACAATTAAGAATATTAGTGGTTGAAGTGTTGCAATTAAGAAACTAACGGAGAAAGTATAATTTAAAATAAAGAACACCATGCCACCAAATGTGGAGCACAACAAGCAAGATTAAAGGACAAACAAATGCAACTACACCAGAGTATATTAGGATGTAGAATCTCATTACAACAAGAAACACACATTCCCATACAAAAGCTTTACACACACACACACACACACACACACACACACACACACACACACACAGAGAGAGAGAGAGAGAGAGAGAGAGAGAGAGAGAGAGAGAGAGAGAGCTGGATGCCTGGATCAGAGGAGGTCAGATACATACATCACAGCCAGAGATTTCTACAAAAGAACTCCCAACACACTCATGCACACAGCACATACATGACTACATGCCCAAAACCATAAACTAGATGCATGCAGCAACGAAAAGAAGTCAAAGATAAAATCCCACTTTGACCGAGAAACTTGATGCAAACAGTGAAATCAAGAGAAATAGCAAGCCCAACAGGGGAAGCAAAGTGAAAGCCGCCATTTCAAAAAGAAGGTTAAGAATAAAATAATAAAGTGAAAAAGAACATAGAAAAAGAAGTCACCTTTTCCAACTCCTTCCAGCAAAAGCTCTGCACAGTCCAATGCTGGTTCGTAAACATTCTCTGGAAACATCACATGCCCATATCTTGCAGCAGCATAACCCATGTCTCTAGCCAATTCAATCTAAAACCGCCTAAATTATTAAACAATATTAAAGAACTTCCACGGGAGAACAGAGTTAATAATTCATATCACGCATCTTTAAAACTTCTAAATTGACAACAACAATATGGAACTTCCACAAGAGAAAAGAGTTAATGCTTCATATCATGCATCTTAAGAACTTTTGGGTTTTTCTTTCCTATTTGTTGAATATTGAAGACCAAACAATATGAGAATATAGGCAAATGTTTAAGTTTTTTTGGTAACCATCTTTACTACTCAAGCCAAAACCGATAACCTTATAGCTAACCGTTTTCTTCTTTTAATGATGACCGAATGATGAGCACAAAATGAAGACACTGTCACTCCATATGATCAACAGTTAACATGTTGATACCTATCTATGGATAATTATTCTCCTTTCTATTTATCCAAATTTCATCATTCACTTTGATAGATGCATATTCACCCAATCAAAAATTCCATTTCCCACCACATCAATATATTATTGGTCAGGTCTAACTCATTGTTTACAAACCTTATGTGTGAAAAGCCCAATAGGGTAGTCATTGTGGACACGAGTCTTATAGGCTTTTCACTTCAGATCTAATTTAGGGCCTACAGAACATTGGGAAAGTGAGACTGACTATAGATCACAATCCGAGTGTTTTAACGCTCGGATGTGCAGCCCACACTTGCCTTTCCAATGACAAGGGTGCAAGCCTAGTGGAGAGTCAGAACTTGTGTGAGAGTAGCAGGCACATGCAAGAGTGTCGTTAGTGAAAAAAAAAGACACTCTTGCCCATTGGCAACACGAACGCGAGTGTAGCGCTGGTCAAGGCTTAAGTGCGCATCACAGGCACAAGCGGGGCCAAGACAATGAACAAAAGGAATTTGGTGATTAGAAAGCTTTAACACAAGAGCAACACAATTTTAAGGTTGGTCAAACAACAACTCAAACATAAAGCAACAGTGTAAAGTCTGATATCATGAATTATTAGTTCATTACCCTAAAAGAAAGCTTTAAAAAAAGGTGTTTGATATCCCCCGTGTACATTAAGACAGGAGAAACATAATAATGGAAACTAGCTCGAGGTCACGCCAAATTCTCAATACACACAAAATTCCCAAAAAGTAGGGCTAAAGGGCCTCTAATAACATGTAACTGTGTAAGTTCACCTTAAAAGCATAAAAGATAAACACAATACATGAAAAGATAAAGACAACCCATTTTGGCACTTTCGTATTGCGCCCAAAGTTTAATGCGCTATAAACTAGAAAGTCATCCAAAGTACGCGCTGCAAAGGAACCCATCCGTGTGCTCTTGAACTTGTGTTTATTCTTTTATTGCATGTTCATTTCACAACCACTATCATCTTATTTGTTGTTGTAACCACAAAAATGGGGACCCAAAGGTTCAGGAAGACAAACCAAAAAGCAAGTTGTTATTGCTAATCTCTTGATCCAACTATAAACACATTAATGATGCTCCTAGTCGTTTTTTTAGCTGGAGAAACAACTCTTTCTCTTACGACCTCTATTATTAAAGGATACTCGGAGTCGGGAAGGGTGTAATAGTCAAACTCAGTTGGTTCCCCAATAAAATATTATAACTTCTCCAGTGCAATTAGAAGTCATAGTGTCTTGAGGTGAAAGCATCTCGATGGAGCATGATCTAGGAGGATCAACACAGAGGATATAAAAAAAGATGACAAGAGGTAGGTTATCTCAACGAAATTTGGATTTAGGAAAAGAAATTGGTGTCGTGAGTTTTTACAGTAGCAAACTAGCAATATTGTGGCATACCTAGTTGAAAAGTGAAAAATTTCATATCTGCTTTCCTTGCCTTCTTTGAATTCATCTAATCAACCTAGATTGCAGCATGTTTTCATTTCTTATCCAAAAACGAAGAAGAAAATATATGCAAAATCTTAGGAAGAGCAAAGCTCAGAATTGAATTAATCAAATATCAGAAAGCATTATTTTTATCAGAAACTATCACCAATCAGTCTCAACTGGAAGACCGTAAAAGATACTTAATGTAAGAGCAGAAAACTGTAACCTGTAAGGCAGAATTAGGCCCTTGAGTCCACCAACTAGCACAAGCATCAAACTGTTGAGTTATGACATCGCGAGTGTCAGCCTGAAGTCACATAGATTTTGAAAAAAAAAAAAGTTACTTGCTGAAGCAAAATTGATTGGAGATAGACCAACCATAAGTTAGAGATCATGAGATAACACTTCCTCTATTTTACCTACACTATTCACTGAAAAAACACTCATATTAAGAAGAATTCAGATTACCAATAGCAGCAGATAATCTGAAACTATTCACTAACTGCATAGAGTGATCATCAGTCATTAGAATAGTCATATTGAAGCAGACCAAAATGGATAGTAGGACAGTAAATAAAGCAAAGAAAGTATTGAAAATAGAGTACGAAAATAGATGCCAAACAGATCAGCAGAGCTTGGCCACTTAAACCATCATCTCAGTGAAACCAAGTTCAACTACTCATTGGTGGAAAATGGAAGTGTTAGAGTTTAGATACAACTTTAAGGAGCATAAGTAAGAAACCATATAGCCACCTTGTGTACTGCAAAGTTTTCACCGCAACGGGAATCTATTACTGTGACCTTTTCTTCCGGTACAAGTCCATGTTGTGTAAATGGCCACCATATGATATCTCCTGCCTTCTTTCGCAAGTCATGCAATCTCTTCACTCGCTCAGAAAAAGCTGACTGCAGTATGTCCTTGAGGGAAGCAAAAACATCATTGGATTTATCAAACCATTCCATCAGGTCGTCCGACAGATCTTGTGGAATAGATGGCAGGGAAAGAACTGGCAAGCTAAGATAAATTACACATAAGTAGAGAAATAGCCCAACAGACATGGAAGAAACCTTGAAACATGTCAGCACAAGTCGATAAAGACTCAACAACAACAAAGTATTCAAATAAGTATATAAATATAAATCATAAAATGAAGTCATTAAGTATGAAATAACAAAAAAAAAAAAAAATTAACACGCCTCGAAATCATATACTTCCTCGTTTTTTATTAGATGTTACACTTTTCAAATCACGGACTCCTAGGTAATTTTTGGAGTGGAGAGAGATAGAGAGAATGAAATACAAAAGGGCCCCATGTGAACATGTGATAGGAGAGAGATAGAGAGAAGTTATTACCCAAAATAAAAGTGTAACATCTAATTTAAAATTTCCTAAAATAGAAAGTGTAACATCTAAAAAAACGGAGGAAGTATTCAATTATATCACAAAACTAGTTGTGAGAAATTATATTAAATTGCCACAAAAAAGATTAACATTCAGAATATACTACATAAAGCATCCACTTCTAGCCTCCATTGCGGTGCACCCAAAGCGAAAACAAGAAAGAGAGCAAAGTTTGAGATATAAACCCTCTACAGGCTCATCAAAATTGCAGTCTAAGGCAACGGACAAGAAGTGGTTGTAGATAGCAATAAATTATAGATAACATTCTTGTCCTCATATGTTACCTATTCTGTAGATAAGTTTTCAAGGATGCATCATTGGCAAGGCCACAATCTTCAAGTACAACAGCTACCACATCATAGCCTCGAAGCTTTAAAGTCTCATATGCAGATATTGTTGCTGAAATACCACCTAGCTTTCCATCTCCAACGAGGATAGCAGGTATACGGAAAGGCCTAAAAATATGTAAAAGAAGCTAAGTTAATGTGGAAGCATACTGACAAAAAAATGATCACATCCACAAGGAATAAAAATGCATCCCAATTCTCCCTCCACATCAACCTTGACAACAAAAAGAAGGAAAAACATAATACACTGGAACTGAGACACGTGTTTTCGCAACTAACAACTTCAAAATAAAAAAAGTCATAACTAACACCTGCTTCTAGCATTCGGAAAGCGAATTCCAATATTCTAGTAGAGCTTAGTGAAATGGCCTGATTCTTATTTGCAAGACTAGAAAGGACGTCATCACCATGTCCAACTACAGAAATACCAGTATAGTTATACACGCATATCCGATCAAGAAAGTTGCAATCTTGGAAAACCGGAGATTTTAGATAACCATATGTCTGATAAGGAAAGCTCCATTAAAGTTTCTAATTAGTACTATGTGTTCACTTTTGGAATAAGTTGTCAGCTTCAATGAATACAGAATTACAAGGGGGGGGGGACAACAGCAGACACATCACAACATTTGAATCTTATACAATCTTACATGCTAGCTCCTAGCATATTAATGCAGTAAAATTCATTAATGTAAACAAGACAAATATCGCGATATTGATAGTTCAATTTCAAAATCAGATCATTCGGATATCAATAAATAATCGAAAAATTCAAAAATTTATATACCAGAATGGAAATCCGGTTTTTCAGTTTGAAACTTTTTAACAGCCCTAATACATAAATACACACATACAATAACTTTAACTTTAAAATAAAATAAAATAAAAAGAAAATTCCTTTATTCAATGATTACCATGCCTCATATTTGTAATGTCACTCAGATACAGAATATCATCAATTTCCCCATGTAACTTTCAAGACCACAATAATTTCTCAATGGCCAAAATCCTAAAACAACATGTCCGACTTCGAAAAGAACATTATGCACATCATTGTCATTTCCCTTTGCTCCATCAAAATTGTAGTTCTACGTTAGTTAGAGCACCTAACTGCTTCGCCAATGTCCTACTTCCTCAAGAACAAATGAGTTCCAAATTCAACCCAACGTTGTGAAAAAAAAAAAAAAACATGACAATAAAATTAAAAAACATCATTGATCAAACAGCACAATTTAATAAAATAATAACATAAACTTTGACAATGCATACTTCCACAATAATTATTGAATCACATAATAAGCACATGAAAGCATAGAATTGAATACTACATTACAGACTAGACACAAAAATTCACCTGTAAAGATCACATTGAAGAGTTTGAGAAGGAGCAGGACTAGCAACACCACCAGCAGTCTCAATCAAAGTCCAACACTCAGCCTTGTCCTCGTCATCGACACCGGACCACAAGCATTTCTCCAGCGTCTTCAACAACTCTTCATCATTAACATCTCCACACTCTCTCCTTACCGCCAAATGCGGCGAAACTGCCTCCTTCCACGCATACAAAGTCCTACAAATCAACTTCTTTTCCCCTAAACCACACTCTCCTCCCACCTTCCGCTCCTCATACCTCCCAACCACCTCCGCAGCAGCAGCATTGGACATGTTGCCGACATGATTGGACGCGAGGAGAGAGAAATCAGCACTGCGACGAAGGAAGACGTCGGAAACCTTGCGATAAACGAAGCGAGAATCGGAATCGGAAGGAAATCCAGTTTGAAGTGGTTTAATGTAGTGAAATTGAGATGGATTTGGGGATTCAAGGACAGAAGAAGCAATTCCGGCGGAAATTAGGGTTTTTCCGAGGTTTGTATTGGCGGCCCAAATTGTGTAGATTGGATGAGAGAGAGGGAGGGAAGAGAAAAAACGACGTTTACGGAGGAGAGAAAAAGAAGAAGAATTTGAGGTTTTGAGGAAAATTGTGAATGTTTTCATGGCGGAAGTGAATAGTGAAGACTGAAGAGTAGAGGAAAAAAAGATAGGAATTTAAATTGTGGTGGAGAACTGGAAATTAGGTGGGAATTAGGAAATGTTAGTTTAGTCCGTAACGATTTTTGTGTTAGGTTTGTTGGGTCTTGGGTGGGTTGGGCTCACATAATTGGGGAATTTCATGTCATTCTTGTTGACTTTTGAGGCCCAGCTGATTTAATCTTCCACTTTGAACTTTTTTTTTTTTTTTTAAGAAAAAGCTACGAGTCGTACTCTTCATTTGATGTTTACACTATTTATATATTTTTTGATCTATATGAGTCATGAAGGCGGTATAAAGTACAAAAAAAGGGAGAGAGAATTCGAACTTGTGACATATCGTTCACAGTACCTCAATCTTAATCATTAGGCCAAGACATCCTTGGTACACTATTTACATATGTAAGTGAATTTAGCTGCATGAATTGAAAGATTATCTTTTGTGCCTGTTTATTATTAAAATAACTATAATATAAGTAGACAAATAGTTAAAGAGTAGTACAAGTTATGAAAATTATTGTAAGCATGCATATGTCATTCGAGAAATCTATAGATAACTTAGTAATTACAAGAATGAAAAAAGATTTTTTTTGTTGAGTCATCTTTATTCTTTCAAAATTATAAAGCAATAGTTGTTCCAAAAAATTTATCATATATTCAAGTGTACTGTGAGTATGGTACATCCAACTAATTTTTGTGCTCATTGCTCATTAGACATCATCCAAATGAGCAAAATGCACTTAAAAATGAGAGTTTTAATTAGCAAATGAACAAAAATTAGTCTTAGATATTACCAATGTACCATGTACATGGTATACTTGCGTGTATGATGAATTAACTCATAGTTGTTCTGTAAACAATATTAATATATGCGGATGAGTGATTAAGGGAAGCTCAACAAATTTGCCAATGAGAATCTTAAGGTTTAAACTTGAGTTATTATCAAAATATCGTATCTTTATAATTTACTTTGACTTTTTCCTTAATAGGTTTAATTTGTGAAAATATGATAATATATTTGGCAAATTGAAGATAGTTTTTAGAGGGTATAGATATTTTTTTAGTAAAGAATCTCATGTTTTCTTCGATCAATATCCCTCATCATTTCATCACCTATTTATTTCTTCCTCCTCTTCTCCTCCTTTCTACTAACTTTTTTGTGTAGGAACCAAACATATTGAAGTATAATGAAGTTTGAAACTTGATTCCACAAAAATTAAATTCAATTCAACATATACTCATGCTTTTCAACCAAAGATAACCTAAAACCCAATTTGAAGTAAAAAATGAATATAAAATATATTATTACACATGTTTCATGTGTACAATCAACTGATCAAGCATGATACCCTAAATTCAACAAGTAGAAAGATTATGAAAGTGATGATCATGAAAGTGATTTTAGTTTAGATAACCTTATTTTAATGGTCATTGAATCAAATTTGATAAATTATGGCTTTTTTTTCCTATATACAATAATCAAAGTGAGAAATTAATTTACACTTACCCTTGAGGTTAAGAGGTTGATCCTTTGTTTTCTCTTTTGAAGAATATATAATTGTCAATGTTATTCAGAGATATGAATCTAAACATGCATGTAATACGTTAGCCCTTGAACTTAATTGGATCTTTGTATTTGGAATGCATCGACGATACATCATGCGATTTTATGTTTTTATGTTCAAGAATATAACATATGTATATTGGCTACAAGGTTTGTCCCTTATCAAACCCCACTATCTTTACTTTTTAGGGTGGAGATTTCTTTTATCCATTAAATTTGAAGGAACCGAGCGCATTAAGGTTGGAATCGAGACTAGTGAAGATCAATCAAGCCTTGATTAAGTCATTTATCACTATCCCAAAAAAAAAACAGTTACTGCAAAATCAAAATTAACTTGACAAAGATCATATAATTCCCGAGAAAATAATATAAACTTTATTATACAAAGATTATTACAGTTACTTTTAACAATTTACAAAAAGTGATGAATATCCAACATCAGTTGTTACCCATCAACCGTAAAGCAACTCACAAAACAACCTAGACCTCCTAAAAATTAATTAAGCATAATCTTTCACAATTTCTACAATCTCTAATTACAAGCAACAAATAAAGAAACAATAAAAATCAAGCATAATCTTGATTATACAACATAGTAGAAGTATTATCAGATTGAAGAACAACATTTGAAGCATCCCAAGAAATAGTTGAGCTAGAATCATTAGACCACCAACTATTAATCCCCTCAAATTCAATATTACCCACTTTATCACTTGCAAGAAGCTCATTTAGCTCAGCTTGAAAGCTCAAAACCCTCTGCATTCCTGTAGTATACACGTCTGGCTTAAGATCCACATATTTACCAATATTACTATTTTTCATAACTTCGTTATTGTTATTGTTATTGTTATTGTTATTGTTATCGTTACTATTATTGTTATTAACAAGATTTGAGCTCCCTGATGATGCTGAACCATTTAAGCTAGAACTCTCCAACTCTTCAATAACTTGCTCTTTATTAACAATGATGATCCCTTTGTTACTGTTATTGTTATTGTTATTGTTATCGTTGTTGTTCTTGGTGTGGTCTTCCTGCAAGTGTACGAGATTCGATGAAGTATGGTCGAGGAAATCAAGGCCATTATAGTTAGGGTATTGGATCATTTGTGAATTAAGAGAATGGAGGTTATTTTGGATAAGTTTGTCTTGAATAAGAGGGTGTAATTTAGGTAATATTGTGTGGTGGTTGTTGAAGAGAGAAAGAGAGTTTTGAAGCCCTTGTTGGCTTTGAAGTTGCATATGGAGTTGAAGTCTCTCTAAGGCTGAGCTGCTTAATTCATCCTTGCACCCATTTTGTTGCTGTTGTTGCCTTTTTCTTCCAAGTAGCTTCTTCTTTAGCCTTGTGTTCCAATAGTTTTTTATGTCGTTGTCAGTTCTTCCTGGCAATTGTGCTGCTATTATTGACCACCTACATTAAGTTTTTACATCGTCAAAGTGAGGTATGTGAATAGTGGAATATAATATATGCCGAATAGTACATAAGATTCTAAAACAGACAAATAATGGTAGATGGAATATAATTAGTAATAATATAGTATAATTACCTGCTGCCTATACTAATATACAGGCTAAGAATGATATTGTCTTCCTCCTCGGTAAAACCACCATGTTTGATATTAGGTCTTAGGTAGTTCAACCACCTCAGTCTACAGCTTTTTCCACATCTTTTAAGCCCTACAAAAGTTTAAATCACACATACATAAACAACTACTTAAGACAAAGTCAATGAAGATATGAGCTGATGCTAAATTGTACCAAAATTTCTTATGATGTAATCAAGTCACAGATTAGTTGATAGTAGTACTAGTAAAAGGACATTTCGCTGAAAAAAAAAGAGATTAACATCAACAATCCCAACTACACCCCATTTTCCTTAAACCGTCCAAATTATTGATTACTCGTACATGTAAGACTTATAACCTTGTAAACATGTAGATAATTTTCTTTTATTTTGAGGAATATTGCTCTTTTCACCATTTCCTCTAGTTTTTGGCTATCAACACTTTCTTTTTTAACTTGTTTAGTACTATTCAAGACATGTCTTTTCCCTAATTAAATTGTTTTCTCGGTGTAAATGAGCGAGTAAGTTCAGTGATGTAGGCAGGATTCGATCCCAGGTTTCGAATATCATCCCACAAGACTTTATCAACTAAGCTAGATGACATCCACCCCCTAATTAAATTGTTTATATAACAATTTAAATATTTAATTATTTGTATAACTAATAGATCAAAAACATATATAATTAAGAAATTTATGTATATTTACCAATTTTCTGTGGAAGTGCAATCCAATTACCACCAGTGCCATATTTCTCAATGTAAGCCTTAAGAGTAGCATCTTCTTCAGGAGACCATGGACCTTTCTTCACATTAGCTTTGTCACAGCATGGAGCTCTTCCCATCTTTCTTCTTATCTCTTCCCTTCAAATAAAAATAAATGCCCTTTGACTTTTTCTTCTTCTTCTTCTTCACTCTCTTTCTCTAACTTTGTTTTTCTTCAAGGGTTGTTTTTGCTGACAATTTAGCTTCTTGTTGTTGAGAAAATGGAGGAAGGGAAGACCTTGTTTTATAGGTTGAAAATTCTGACTTATGAGGCCTGGAAAAAGTCTTTAACATATCTCACCTTCTCTTTTTTTAATACTTCCTCCATTTCATATTACTCGCTACGTATATTTCTCAATTCACATACTCCTAGACAATTTTTAGAGAAGATCAGAAAGGTAGAGAGTAAAAAGAAAAGGGACCCATGTGAGATGAAAGAGATAAAAGGAAGTGTAGCAAACAATGTAAAACATCCCACAGTAAAAAATGTAACGAGTATTATAAAATGGAGGAAGTATTCTTTATCCGAATAATTCATATTATACTTAAATGTTTCTTCTTTTTCTTCCTAGGGTTTGTAGTAGTACGAAAATTCTTATCTATGGTAAGATATAATTAATCTATGAAATTTGGATTAGTTAACGTTATAATAGAAAATGATAAGATGACGTACAAGAATTCACTACTGTAATTTATCATATAAATAAGCTATTGAAGTAAACTAAGTGTGTGTTAAGTTTCTTCTTTGTTACATGTTATCTATAATAATATAATATTGCATGGCCTTTTTTGCTTTTGAGTTGTTTATTAGTAGGTAGCAAGAGAAGTATGCAACCTATTTGGTTTGTCCATAAGTAACCTACAATTGTTCCTGAATCTTTTTTGAATTCAATTAGTAGCTGCATTGTCCGGGTACATGTTTGAATTCATTGGATGATTATCAAATGGAATAAACCACATTCACAACAGCTCCAATTAAACCATTTCAAAGATATCAAATTTTGGAGGCGGACTAAGTATATGACAATTGTTATGAGATTATATATTTTAGACTGTCTTAGGATTATTAGAGTTGGACATCTTTGCGTTGTTAAACTGATAGAGTACAAAATTATTATGCTAATAAATGTATATCCTCTAACATAAACATTCAACTTTTTGTAAAACTATTTGTAATCATCTTTCGTTTTCATTAAACTTAAATAAAAACTCTCAAATCTCCAATTTGTGGACTTGGTCTTATTGAACGAAGAACGTGAATCATTATGTTCTTTTGATCATCTTTTTATTGCTTTCTCTCTAATAAAACATTACTAACTATTATTCTGACATACTCCGAGCCTTTACAACTAATAAATAAATAAAAGAGTATACTTTATTAAATAAGACCATGACAATATAGCATAAATATCATCCGTTGGAATATGTCCTTCTAAAGAGTTTAGGTATACTAAACATAAATATAAATAAATCATATATAAAGATAAATTTCAAATTTGACTAAATAGAGGTGAAATAGCTTCAGAAAACTCAAATAATAGAAAAAAAGTAATACAAATTGATAAAAACCAGATAACACTAACTCCTCATTGAGCAACCAATAACCAGCTGCAAAATCAAACAGCATAATTACCTTCAAAAGAAATATTGCTAAATTTGACTATACTTCTTTGACTTCATATATACAAAATTGTTGCTATTATAAAAACAATTTATTAGATTATTCTCAGGGTCGAATTTTGGCATGTGCATGAAGGTCTGTAGCACAGGGCTAGATTTTCTATGGGTCCAATATTGAGATTAAGTCTAGCTGGACAAAATCAGATATTTTTCTTTTAATTAATTACAATGAATACTCTTTTCTCTCTCTTCTATTAGTGATACCTCGCTCTTTCTCAAAGCTTTCAAGTCATACTTCCATTTATAATAAGGACCTCATTTTGCTATAAGGATAGGATCACGAGAATCTAAAAACGACCATATTAATCTTAATATATATTTTGTTATACATTGTACCAACTTTTATAGTCTTATTAATAGATAATTTTGAATGATAATGATCAATTAAAGTTGTACATTAGTAAAATCAAAATATTGCGACTTTTTAACAATCGAATTATATCTCCACATTTGAGTTTTTTTTTTTCACATTGAGTTGAAATACTCTCACTCAATAAGACTATAACTCCAAATAATGGTATCCTATGTTGAGTGAAATATTAAATTTTTGTTAGACGCATTTATATTTTATTGCCTTTGTCAAGCTACGTATACATGTTTATGCATATTTTCTTACATATATACTTATTTTTCCCTAATTTGCATATGCAAAGTCAAAAGTAGATTTAATTGAATGAGAATATGAGATGGAAAGTAGGACTATCGCTTTTCCCTTTTCAAGCGCATTTGTGTGCTATCTCAAACAGGAACTGGAAGACTTCATAGATGAGTTTTGGCACAACATCTAGAGGCCGCTGGGTAGCATATACTATATGACTAGTTCTTTTTTTTTTTTTTTACAAACATGGGGATGAGAATCGATCCTAGGATCACCTGAAACCGAAAGAGAAACTCTAACCAACCGAGCTATCCCTCATTCTCACTATATGACTAGTTTTGATTGTGTGTGTAATATTATATGTTACATTTTTCGACAAAGTCGGGGATGAGAATCGATCCTAGGATCACCTGAAACCGGGAGAGAAACTCTAACCAACCGAGCTATCTCTCACTTTCTCTATATGACTAGTTTTGATTGTGTGTGTAATATATCTGATATCTCTATTATATAACCAATGGAGGAGGTGTGGTGTCCTTTTTTGAAGTGACTAGAATATCCTCTAATAATCTAAAATAATGTTTTTCTTTTTATAAAAAAATGAAAAATGAGAAATCAATTAAACTTGCCATATGATTAGGTCAAGAATAGAATATGCAACACCATTGATAACTTGACAAACTAGATTGACACAATCAATTTAGGAAATCAATTAGAATCTTCAACCAAAAAAAAGTTTGCAATATATCGTGATAACACAATATTTCATATTTACAAAGTTCAAACAATATAGTTTATTAATATTTATAATTGTTAAAGAACTATACTAAAGTCGCAAAAAGAAATTATTAAATTATCTACCAAACTTTTCAGTGACGGTATTGAACAATGAAAAATCATTCACTTTTAATTGAAAAAGATAATAACATCTACAAAAGAACCTTAATAATTTAAATACATCACTACTAAAATAATTTTAGATAAAAAATATGTCCATATGTATATACCTACCTAAGATTGTCACGCACGCATCACGTGCATATGGAACTAGTATGTTACATATTGACAGAATATATATGTTAAAAAACATTGTTTATTATGGAGTATTTCAGAGACTCAGTCACTCAGACAACTTGTTGGATATATCATATATGTAGGAAATTCTAGAAGACATGCATCATACGTTAGTTCATACTACAACCTTGTGATGTGTGAGTTCTGGATTGAAGAAACCTAATATATACATGAGAAAATAATGAAGTGAAAAAATTCTGTGTTTAGTCAGCACTTTCCTAATACAATTCAAAATCAGAATAAGGAACAATTAGAAGGTTAACTTTGTTTATGTCCTGTGCAATGTGCATGCAGCATGCAAGCCATAGGGAAATTAATTTGCACCAATTCTTACCCTTTCTATTTCTATGATACAACTTTAGGATTTAATTTTCAATAAACTTATACTTCTTTCGGTCTAAAAATAATAAAAGACTTCCTTTTTTATGTGAAACTTTTTTTAAGAAAGCGTTTCACTTATTTTAGAATAGAAAAAGTATTATGATTTTATTGTAATTTTTAGTTATTTTTCTGTACTATTGAACATAGCCTGTAATATGCTATTCAAAATTACTTTTATTTATCTTATATTATAATTAAGGAAAAAAAACTTTTAGGAAAACAAAAGCACCTTACACTTATGAGATTATTTATAATTTTTCTACTCATGTGAAAAAAGTATTATTTAATACTCCCTCCGTTTCATTTTAATCTACACACCTACACTTTTCGCCCATGTCAATGTAAAACTTTGAGTACATATATCTTTAGTTTTGTATTTGTAAAAATTATAAAAAGTACATATTAATATAAAAAAATACATGCTATGATGAATCTAACAAGATCCCATATGACTATATTTTCATCCGCGTATAAATCACAAATGACGATCAAAGTAAAATTTGTAAATAATATAAAATATTAAAGTATGGAGATTAAAATGAAACGAAATGAGTATTTCCTCAATGTTCTTTGAATTCTTCCCATCATCCCATTCAAAATGATGTATGGATACAGTACAACATTATATTGCACGAATTTGATAACTAAAAACTACTTATACATGAAATCAAATATAATCTATTTGAAAGTGGTACAATATTTACCTAGGGAAGGCAGGGACAGATATTTGTGAAATAATCTATATAAACAACATAATCGTACCTAAAATAATAGTAATTTTCTTTGAGTTGGTGATGAAATTTAGCTTCTGTGGTTCTGCATTTCTATACAAGTGTCATTAGTGTCCAATTTATTAATTATTAGTCCTATAATACATCCAAAAACTATAGAAAGATAAGCATAATAAGTGAATGTCAAGTTGTATAATCCTACTTTAGTGTTAAAAATTTCTAAAAAGCTACTGAATATTATAATTCTAGCACAAAATTACAAGAAGAAAGACCCTAAAAATTTCAAACTTTGCACCACTCATTGACCTTGGTTTAATCTAATTTAATACTATAATTTGGACTAATTATTATTACTAAATTATTTAAGGTCAAGAACCCATCCCCACATAGAAATTACAAAATAGAAACTAACAAAATTTCAAAAGCACTCACTCCCACAAATAACAATTTTTTTGATTTAGTTAATCATCAAATTGTGTCAGATCTTTAGGAAGAAGAAACTATGCTTCTGTTTGTCTTTTCTCTCTTTCTTAGAATCTCTGTTATTGAGGCTTCATATTACATCATCATCAAAGACCAAACTTTGGCTCCTTTTTTTTTTAGATAAAAAAATTGGGAGAGCAGCTGGTAAAGGTTTTCTTGATAACAAGATAAGCTTGAAAATATATATATATGTTGATAATCATCACAATTCACAAAGTATTCAAGATTATGAAAACATATATAGCCATTAATGTTCATGCATGAATCAAGTAAAAAAGAGCATTGGACTTGAACTTGCCACCTGCATGCCAGGCATATTAGCCTGCGTGTTTTGCTAGACAATAATCAATTATATATGTTACCATATGAGTCATAAAGGCACTACAAAGTATAAAAAACGAGAGGGCGGATACTAACATGTGACTAACGAGAGCATCTTTGAATACTCAAAGTTTTATATCCGAAGCGAGTTTTCAAGAAACTGCTTGAGTTTTAACAAAAGCAGCTCCATCTTAACCACTAGACCAAGACATTTCTCAATATCCATTTATTTATATTGTCATCCTGCTTTAGGTTTGTAATGTGACTAATTGATATAGGTTGTGAAAGGGGTCTTGGAAGAACCAGTTCCTCAAAAACTTATAATCAGCTTCTTAATTAGATTCTCTATATGAACATCACAAACTGAAATGTATTTGATGTACTGTTATATCATTTGGATGTAAACAGCATTGTACTTGCATGAGTCCTTGCCACGGTTTACAAAATTAGTAATGTAATATTTGCTTCCAATATTCTTCCAAGTAAAGTTGAAATTTCTCTTGGACCGCTTTGTGTAACTTGGTTGTTTATGCTTCGTGGTGTTAAATATTTGTCTCTTCCATATTTTGATTGTTGCAGGCATGCAGGATGACATAGGACATACATATTAATGTTGTGACAACATGTTCTGCATTTTGCCATGACCAAGAATTTGATGGAATGAATGATACATGTTTTTTTTTTGTGCAACAGTGTCATGAATCAAAAAGGGCAATAATTACCTACTCTAGTAGACGATTTATAAAAGTAACATCACACGCGCTTGCTTTGATATCTAAAGAAATGAAGATCATCCTATTTGAACTTATATCTTAAAATGATGATGAAGCGATTGTGTGCAGCAGCTATACAAACACCCCAAACATCTTTGAAATTTAGGCATCATATAATGAACTTTATACACATGACACAACCCTAACCTCTTTTGCAACAACGCCAAACATCTCCATACTCATACAACTCATGAGTGAAATTCTAATTCTTTTCATAAAAAGTGAAAAAGTTAACCAGAAAATTAGCAATTTCTGAAATTCAGGTCTTGAATTTTCATCTAACCGGCCAAATTTCAAGGACAAGTTCATACTTATTCAATGTAGAAACTAAAAAGCTCTACGACCATGTTTCTAAACGAGCAAGAATCAAGATCATGACATATATATGTTTTTACATAAAGGAAATTTCTTAAGATTATAAACTTTGTCAACGTGATGAAATATACATACAATTCCTTTTTTCTCATTGGTGTATGGTGATAAGCTACAATACATTATTCATACTACATATCCCTATGGTAGATTATAGAAGGAATCACAAGATTAATTAATGTTATAACATTGACTTAATTTGCGGTAATGATAAGATCATATTGCAATTTACAAGTCAAAAAGTTCCATCTTTCGTCACGGAATAGTTGACACTTGGCACATATGCTATAAGTGGTAGCACTGTAGTATAAGACACCAAGTACAATCCACATTACTGCTTCAAGGACAAACTAATATGACCTAATCTCTTTAATATCTCCGAGCTAGTATGACTCACATTACTCCTTTGTTAAAGTATTATGGTAGTTTTTGTCAAAAAAAATTAAGGAAATTTTGTTTAAAAGAATCTTTTATAATAAATTTTGTGAAATAACATTTTCTTCTAGATTCTTTTACGAGAAAGTAATATATACTTCCTCCAATTTAACATAAGTGAATTATTTCTCTCAAAATATTTATTTCATAACAGAGGAAATATATAACTTTTACTAGAAATGACACATAATTGACAGAAATAATTCGAGTACTTATTGTTTGAGTTATAGTCAATAGCCATTATAAATTTATACAGACTTATAATTACTAAATTAATCTAGTAAATTGAGAAATCTGATTAAATCGACACTACTTCAAGATATCTGAAACACTTGTTGACTTGAATCAAAGTGACAATGATACTATGATATAAGTGGCATAAGGCATCCAATATGTAAGACTACAATAAAAATCACGTTGTAAGCAATTTTTATCGTTGGTCATGCAAGAATTATTGTTCAAGAGATATGACTTAAGAAATAAGAAGCAAACCATAAAGTTGACTTGGACAGAAGAAACAAGGTCCAAATGTTAGGTTAATCACCCATTAATTTATGTATCAAGTACCAAAGATTTTTGAAGTATATTTTTCAGCCCATGATAGTGACCCTTAATTTTCCTGCCCATAATATTCATGCAAACAAACATATCCAAATTACATATTAGCAAATTAATTGGAATCATAGCAAAAAGTCAACTAGAGTTTAAAAGAAGAAAGCAACAATAGTTTTTGCTACTCTTCAGATGATCGCAAAATCAAAGTATTCACCTGCAGCAGAGAATATTGGGATTTGGGACCATGCAACAAAGGACGCTTTGATGATTGATTTGATATAATTCTTCACCTTAACCGCTCCTATATCTACAACACTACAAGTACAAAGTATCCCTTGCATACCTGCCAATATGGCATTTTCTTATATCTTTATTTATTTCTTCCTTCATTTCAATTCCTATAATCACATATCATATTTTATTTTAATTTTAAATAACACATCCATGTGGACCATGTTATATAATAAGACTCGTTTGACATTACTAATAATTTTCAATTTTTAATTTTATAATGGTAAAAATCATGTGGTGGCACAATAAAAATTAAAATAAGTCGTAGCAACCTTATTCTCGAAAATTTTAAAAGTTGACAACACAAAATTAGAAATTGCTTTTGTTAGGGTATGTTTAAGATCATTATCAATTTTCAATTTTATGATATAAAAGTCATATAATACAAGAATACATTGAACTTAAAATTGGCCATACTTATACTAAGCATGTTAATTTTGAAAATTGACAACTAAAAACTAAAAAGAAAAAAAACGATAACGCAAGCACCTTTAGGACCCGTTCAGTGTTGTTTGGTTTTTTGATTTTCAAAGTCAAGCAATATATGTTCTATAAAGAATAAAAAAATAGTCAAATTTAGTGAAAACTGACAACTAAAAAGTGAAAACCACTTTTTCTGATTTCAGATTTCCTCTCTTTCGATTTTTAGTGTTAAAAAAAAAAACTGAAAACTAAAAACTAAAAACAATAACGAACTGATCCTTAATATCAAGATTTCTGTTTTAGTGTTCATGAGAACCGAAAACCGCTAAAGAGAAACAATAACAACCGAACTTTCTCGGTAGGGTTTACTTTGTCTTCAATTAGATATAATTTTTTTTTTTTTAGGTTTTTCTTTTAACAAAGGACAATAAAAATGAATTATAGTACATAATCAACCCCAAAAATACTTGTTAAGTTGTTAATATCCACAAATTCATATTAAAATGTTTCTTTTACGTACACAAAAGAAATGCCATGGTGATAAATCCGTCACAATAGGAAAGCTGAAATAAATCCGTCAAAATGTCAAATGCAATTTCACGAAATTTTGACATGTAAAATTGAAATCAAAAAATATGTCACAATATCATTTAGCTAAGCTTCTCTTCCAGGCGTATTTTTAGCTCGTTGCTTGACAACAGAATCATCAATTTGTGATAACAATACATCAGTATTATAGAGTGCCATTGAAGCAAGAATCATGTGTTTCTATACAGCTGCGTACACGAAGTCAATGACTGTTACCCAGAATTTATTCATGTTCTACAGTGTAAACCAAAAGAACTTGACCCCTTCCTCAGTCAAATACAAGCAAAATAGTATTTGCTCCTTTATGGATCATGCTATATGTTATATTGGCTTATATACAATCGAGTCCACAACTTCTGCTTAGATATCGAAAGAACCCTCCTCTCAACGGATCGACCACCATTTTTGTAAACATCGCACTCTGCACAAAGGTGACATGATTCCAAGATTAAGCTCCAAAGCGTCATTCAAATATCTTTAGTGAGTTCGGATGAGGGGAATCTGAGGAGGGGAGGTAAGAGACAAGGGACACAGTTTTTTGTGTGTATATATGGAGTTATAGGAAGCGGAAAGTGTGGGAAGAGAATTAGAAGATTAATGTTCTCCTTCCCCTTTAATGTACTAAATCTTCCAATAAGAAAGGTTTGAAAGGAATACACAAGCCGACTCATACTTCCTCCCTCTCCTCTAAGTTCCATGCCTCCCCTTCCTCAATAATTGCTCGTCACACACTGTTAGTCTTAACTGAAGATAAATAAACCAAAGTTTCAGGTGTATCTTGCAAGCAAGGAAAAACTTACATTCTGTTTGGGAAGGCACTCCCAAGTTTCTGATCTTTCTGAATGTCAGGTAACAGTGTGCATACACACAAAAGAATTATATATGAACTGATGGTATAGCCTTTATGCTTCATCAGAGTTGAGAATGAAGCAAAATGCAGCATATATTATTATCTTTCCATAACTTGAGAGATCATTGGCCCAGCTAATAGCATCAAACCTGCAAAGTTTGTGGCTGCCTTGTGCCATCATTTCACATTCATTGCTGCAGCCATACTCCTCAGCTTCTGGGAAATCTCTGAAAATGATGGCCTCTCAGCCGGTTCAGGCGCCCAACAGCTTTCCATTAAAGACTTCCATTCAGGATCACACCAGGTTGGGATTTGAGGACGCAATGTATTGTTCACAATACCACCTGCAACCAACTCAAATGTCAGCAGATACAAAGGTGGCTGTAAGAAGCTTAGACTCAAAGCCAACAAAAGGTTGTAAGAAATTTCTAAATCCATCACTTCTTTCACGTCCATTAATATAATTGAGACGTCAAATAAAACAGCCAATCAAGACACACGGCATGCATATCCTTTGATAGTCATAAATCAACATAGATAACTAAAATTGTAGTAGTACCATCTTAGTCTTTCTTAAGGCGTATTACCTTCTTGAAACTAAAGAAGTGAGATATCTTTCCAAAAAGAGAACATGTCTAGTTCCATTAATCTCCCTCAACTTTGGAACCTTGTAAATAGAACTTAAACTGTACCTCGTTTCAGCTAGGCTGTCCTTCCCATGCTAGTATCATTAAACAATCTTATCTAGAGGTGTAATATAGCTGGACGAATCAATACCACTTCTCATCGGACACATTGTTTGGTTAGCAACAGTGGGAGAACGCGAAAGAAGAAAAAGGGACCGAGGGAAATGGGAAGGGGAAAGGAATCAAAAGCGGAAGGGAAAGAAAAAGAAGATATATGGAAAACTATTCTTCGTTTGGATAGCACAAAGGAAAATTGGGGAAAAAGAACAGGCGCAGTTGCTTTTTGGATACAATAAACATCCCATTTCCTTCCCTCAATATCTCTTCATCCAAATATAATGCAAGACAAACAAAAGCAGTCTCCCTCAAAGCCACAGTGATTTCATGTGTTCTTGAAGAGGCTTGATGATAGCAAAAGGGCTCATTTCTCAAAGGAGACAATCAATCTAGCCAGGACTTGAATGTTTCTCTCTCTTTAAGACAAAATAGGGGTAATTAATATTATAAGAGGTGGATGAGGAGCTCCTGCCATATCTAGCATTACATTATTCTCGGGAAGAAAAATCCTGCCAGTCATTAGTAAAAAATGGAGTATATAGAACATTGTCCTGATAATTTCATTTGATTTGTTGGCTTACTAGAAAATCTAGCAAGAAAGGAATCACGAAACTTCTTCCTATATTACAAACACTGCTAAAGACAGAGAGGAGACTACAGTCACTCGCTACTCTACTAAATCATGAAAGTATCTCCTAAGATGTGCGATCATGCCTAAAGTATTGCTAGAATTCCAAGTTGTGCCTCCTATATAAAAGAAAAGGCTATAGACATATATCTTTAAGCCCTCAAGCTAGTGAACTCTTGCATAGAATACAACAGGTAACTAATACTAGAAAGAGACTCTAACAAGTTCTTCTAAGTAGATAAAGAACAAAATTAGTCTATAACAGGATTGTACTATAGGAGGCTAATTCTTCTACCGAAGTTGGGGATTCTTTCAATATAAATCAAGAACGCAAAGCTGCTAGGACAGAAGCGATGAATCTTGTTGGGTTAGCTCTTCAAAACAATCTAATTCAGCCCCCACAAAAACAATACAGGGGAGACAGTCAAGATTATGTTGTTCAGTTTCCTTTGCATAATGTAATTAAAATGATCCTACATACAGAAAAGGAATTCTGATCCTACTAATCAAGTAGCAGAAAAGAGTAGGCTTTTCACTTTGCTTGGTAAAGCAGAATTAGAGATGATTTTGACTAAAGCTCCACAATTAGAGCCTAGAATTAATCTTAATTGCAGCTTCTACGAGCTTTTACCATTAATGAAAAATTATTTAGAGTAGTTAGGGTTTGGTCATTGGTGTGCTTGCTATATATGGAACCACCGAACCAGTGGCATTGCACCACATAGACTTGTCAATTAGCTGCTTTTGCATGTATCATAACTCAGCATTACAATTTCTGTTACAAAGATACTTACCATTCGAGTAAAAAAAGGTACCATTTTCTTTTCGCTTAACCTTATATAAGAATGTCGAGAAGCTCTCTCAATATCGTAGATAAGAGTTTCCAAATTTCAAATCAAAACAGGCAAGAAAAAATAGCAGTTGTAAATGTGAAGTGCATAGAGCTTTGACAAGATTTACATACCAATAATAGAAGCGCAATGTTTATCTGAATAAGGTTCCTCCCCAGTGAGCAACTCCCACATTACAATTCCAAATGAGTAAACATCAATCTACAGCACATAAGTGAAAGGTTAATATCAAGGGGAGAAATAAACAGAAAAAACTTCCAATATTCACCTTTTCTGTCACCATGTTACTCTTTCCACTAAGCAGCTCCGGGGCCATCCACGGTAAAGTCCCACGAACACCACCTGACACCAAAGTATGTTGCTTCACCTTTGACAAGCCCAGATCACCAATCTAAAAGGACAAAGGAAAACAGGTCAATGTTATTCTTATCTAGAAGGACATGGCAAAACAAAATCTTACTAATCTTGATAAAATGAAGAGATGACGCAATTCAGTCTCAGCCATTACCGACTACTAGAGATTATTCAAACTAATGTATTAGCGCCAGAAAAGCCAGGCAAGTATTTATGGGCCATAAATTCACGACTTTCACCCACTAATGCCTCATTCAATTGATTTTGACTTGGGTTTATATAGAAAGACTTCTTTACAAGACTCAAAGAGAAGAATATACAAAAAGGAAGGACCAAGATCCCTCAAACGTGGACTAATAAACCAATAGAAAAAAACATGTAAATGAAGTTAAATTTTAATAAAAATATTTAAAACATCCCAGAAACAATGGCTTCAAAAAGGATACAACTCTCTCCCATTGATCTCTATGAGAGGAACCCTATCCTGAAACTTTTTAGAATTCCTTCCTAAACAGAACACCCAAATAGCTGTGCAAGCTGATGGCCAAAGAATTGACCTGTTGTACACGTCTAATCATTCCTAAAGACACATAAACAAACCATGTAAAGTTGGAGAGATGTTAAGTGACGAAATCCTGTACGCCCTACATCCCAAACATGAAAAGATAGCTAATTTTCGCTCTTGCACAATTGTACGTGAATCGAATATTTCAATCTAATGAGTAATGACATTATTTCTGGATGCATTGTGCATGAGGAGCAATATGCACTCACTGCAATTTATGTTTAAGATTATTGAAGACCAAATCCGAATAAAATATGAGAGCAACGTCTCTAGATAGACAATATCTGCCACAAATAATTCTTCTTAAGCATCTTCTACATTAAGAAATGTTTTATCCTCAATAACAGAAAGCAAATCTGGACCGGCTGGCCAATAAAAAGACGTGCTATTTATCTATCCATGGGGAGGTTTTTGGAAAATAAAAGAAACATTACAAATATTACAAGTCCAACGACATAGTGCAATTTATTTGTTGCTAACATTTTGACGATTGGATCACTTGCATATGATTACGTAGCCACAAGATCATATATTGAGGTGACATACCCATTATTATAAAATATGGACATATGGATGCCTACTGAACTAAGTCCACATTGGCATACATCTTAGATTAAGCGTTCCCCTTTTCTGTAATCCCGCCACCAACAAGAAAAGGCAGGGCCACAGGGCGGCAGGGGAGAGATAAAGGCATTGACACTGTTCACATTGCTGTGGCCCATGACAAACACTTAATACATGGACCATTATCCAGCATGAAATTCCACACATCTGTGGATTCCAGAAGCCCAACAGCCTTAATCCTGACCAGTATGAGCTAGTGTAGTGAGTGGTGACTGCTTCTAAAAAAACCATAATCACACCATAAGAAAGTGACTTTTTGTATGAGGAAGAAGACACATTTTACAAACATAAAGTACGAAAAACAAAAGGCACAAATATACAAATAAAAAAACAGCATTGCCAAATAATTTCTATATAAGATTTTGCTAATCAAGATTTAAGCAGGTACTAAGCTAGAGCAGTAAAACAACTGTCCTCGTATCCAGTACCCTGGTCCACTAATAATTTGAAAGCAGTAGGCTTGCAATAGTTCAGACACAACACCACAAATACAAGAAGATGCAATAATTTCCCAAAAGTGTGTCATTTGCAAGTAGTAATCTATAACCAATATATTTTATTTTTCTTCTTTGTTCATATGCATGTGTTTCCATCTAAATACTTGCAGATGATATCAGCTTCTTCATACGCAATCTCCACATCAGATCATACTAACAACCCCAAAAGGTATGAAGTTCACTTAATGAGGTCACATAACAAAACAACAACAGAAGAAGCACTGCCTGACCACACATAACAGGCAAAAAAGAAGGATCTGGTAGTAGATTCCCTCTGGAAACCTGGTTAGAACTTGGAAGAGCATAATAAAATACGATTCTTAAGAAACACAATACCTTACACACTGGCCGATGAGGATCCCTCATGTTGACCAGAAGATTTTCACATTTCAAATCAAAATGCACTATGTTCTTCCCATGCAAATATTCCATTCCAAATGCTGCATCCATAGCTATGATGAGTCTCTTACGGCGATCAATTGTTCTGCTCAGCAAATGAAAGAAACTTATAAGACCACTATACAAATAGTCAAAGAAAATCCTCATTCCCCATCCAAAAGATAAAGTGAAAACATTGTTAAAAATCAGTCATTGCAATCCTTAATAAACAAGTAAAAGGTTCACTACTAAAAATTAGTAGTCATTAAATGTCAATACCTGTCCTTCTTTTGCAAGTACTGTTTCAGTGATCCATTAATCATGAATTCAGTAACTGTTGCTAATGTTCCATCAGGCCCATCACGTACTATACCATAAAAGGAAACTACATTTGGATGATGCAATGAACTTAATAAGAAAGCCTCCTTCCAAAAGTCTGCGATCTATAATAACACCATTAGTATGTCATCAGTTCCTCAGACAAAAGATAATTTTATGTAAATGTAAATACAATACAGAAATGAAGTCATAATGGGCGAGTCAATGAGAAGTGATGTGAAGCATGCTTACGAAAAGATCGAAAGGAGTCTCAGTGGATATCAAAAGATAATATGGAAGAACAGTTCTCAATAAGTTCTAATCACAGCTAACAGCATTTACAACCAAATGATACTCATAGTAAGGAACTCAAAATAATTTAACATACCAGTCGTTCTCTTTCAGAAGGTCGTCCGGCAAAGCAACTGGCTTTGATTCTCTTTATCGCTACATCAGAACCCTTCCACTTCCCATGGAAAACAGAGCCATATGTCCCAGAGCCAAGTACCCGAATCTCTTCTAGATCAGCATTTTTAATGGTCTGAAACCAACAAAAGGTCAGTGTTTAGTGCTTGTCATGAAAAGAACTTCATAATCAGTAATTATAGCACAAACAAGAAAATCATTCCACAGAATGTCATTAAGCATAGTGAATGCAAGTAGGTAGTCATAACTCATAAATTCAAAAATGAAAATGAAAGAATCATGCAACCAGCCAACGTCCATATCTCAACCAAGGCGTTCAATAATAGTAGATTTTACCAAGAACAATGACGCAGGCGAAGCCTATTAGTCGAAGACTTACTGTCTGGCTGGATTGCAGGCAGGACTAATGCTCGGAAAATAACTATTGTTCCTTTTTACAGACTTCTCTTCATATACCCCAATGCCCCAACCCCATCTTAAAAAATAAGTGCAACACTAGAAGAGAAAGAGAAGAGGCTGAAAGGAAGCACCTGAAGGCCTTTAGCAATAACTTCGTCTTCAGCCTCCGTGCGCTCAATCTTAGAAGTATCAATATTATCATTTTCAGATCCACCCTCTGAATTACCATCAACATCCTATTACACGATCCAGAAGCATCGTAAGAGAAATAGTTGAAACATGAAAAATTTCACATAAATGAGATCTAATACAAACAGGTCAATCTAACACTAACCGCTAATGTTTCGTCAGTTTCAGCAACTCTTGCAGGTCTGTCGTGCAAGATAGCAGGATTTCCATCTTCCTGAGCTCTGGCTTTCACCCTTTCAGCACTTTCCAGTTTAGCTTTCTTGGCAGACGCAACTAATTCAGGCAGGAAACTCAAGTCTACCTTCTCTGTTGGTAAACAATTATTGATTTCTCCCTGTTCAGTACCATCCTTAATTACTCCAGCAGACTTTATGCCATTGGACATGATAGCATTGGGTGACATCAAAGTGGAACTCTTCTCTGTATTATTATTTTGTTCAATAGAGATGAAACCATCTGCACCTGGGCGTTCAGCTTTTCTCAAGTTAGTAGTTTCACTTAATTCATGATGGATGCTTCTTTCACCAAACCAGACCCCAGGATTATCAGTATCATCTCTTTGTACTGAAGTGTGATCTCTAGCTCCAGAAGGCAGCGTATTCTCATTCATTAAAATTGAGGGCAACTCAGAAGGTCTCATAGATTCCATAGGAGGGATACTAACCATACCAGGTGTACTTCTTAAAGGATCTTGAGGATATATTGGATGAACTTCCTGTAATGGAACACCAGCACTCAACTTCGAATATTGGCTATATGGATAATCTGGTGCAGCAGATCCTTCAGCTCCTAGCCTCCTCCGCGAAGACTCACCCCAAGGACTTTGATCAACTCCAACGAAGACTCTTGGATTGGCTTCAACATTCGCCCTGGGAACTACTGGGCTAGGCACACCGTTTCTCAGCTGGAGATTCGACGAGTCATACACTGGAGGCACATGCACTGGGGTTGGGACATTCCTCCACGTAGCCTGTGCAGAAGGATGGCTACGTAATCCTTGGTGAGGAATGTCAGTACCATAAGAGTAGGTCAAGTTTGGAGCATGGACACCTCGCTCTTCCAAGGGAATATGAGCATGTGAGCCAGGAGGAACGGCTTGGCCATGGAATACCTCACCTCCCAATTCAGCACCAGCTCGAATGTAACGAGGATCTTCAAGGTGCGCATAAGTTGTTGGCACAAGGGGCCCCTCCAGTAAGTTATTCGGCCTCATAGAAATACTTGCACCAGAACCATCTAAGTTGTAATACTCACCCATCCTTCCAACTCCAGGTAAGCTATGCTGTAACTTTGGATCTGTGTTCAACATAACAGGTTCCCTCTTTGGAAGGCATTCAACACAGTGATTGGCAACCTGAGGAAATCCATTTGCAACATTGGCCTGTTCCATATGACACTGGCTATCAGCCTTCCAGTGATAGTCAGAAGCAACTGGATTCCTTTGAAAAGTCATCTTGCAATGCTCACAGACGTTTGGTCCATCCAGAACACTGTGCCCATTAAGTATGTTGCCAGGAAATCCACCCCGGTCAACAGGTACGCCTCCAGTGGGCAGCCAGGCTACGTTGTCGGTGTACTGCTGTTGATGGTCAAATAGAACTTGACTATTTACTTGTTGAAGAGTAGGTTCATCCAGCATCCTGTCCATACATTTATCTGGTACTTCTTGAAAAGGTATGCGACAACGAGCAGATGATGGTGAAGATGGAAATTCAGTGAATGTGCGTGTATCCTGAAGTCCAGCGCATCTAGGGGAATAGAATGCGGGACTCCATGGAGCTTCTTCGTTGTATCTTGGTGGAGCAGGTGCCATATGTTGCCCTGAACCCATACTAGGAATAGCAAGCTGCCTCAAACTATACTGTGCCAAACCCATCTCATAGTTTCTCTGATTATGCACATTTCCTTCGAGATTCATTGAACTAAAGAGCTGATCAGCAATGTGAACTTCATCAACAGGAGTCATTATTGGGGAATCATTAAGCTGTTGTCTCCTATACTCTGGGGAGTCACAAAGGCTATTCAAAGCATCCACATACCTTCTCTCAGTCTCCCTCTCATCCCCATCCATGTAATGTGGTGATACATCATGCTCCGGATGAGAAAACAAGAAAATCCTTAGTCTGGTAAACCCATCAGCGGACCCCAACTTATCATACTCCTCCATCATATTAATAACATCATCATCGTTAACAACCGACACAAGGGCATCAAGATCCTCATCAGGTTGCTGATACTTCAATATCGCGGCTCCCTCATAAAGCTCCCGCATCCTCCCCATCAATTCCTCATACCCAATATCACGCGGAACACTCACAATCCTCGTCTCTCCCCCAACATATCTAAGCTTGCCATCCTGAGGACGAGGCAAAATACTCCCCCCAAAACTACACAAAAACTTCACTCTAGTTGCTTCATCATTACCTAAATTCGCTATATTATTACTCACACTAGTATTACTACTATCCATTGCAACAAAATCAGCCTGATTTAGCAGTTGATTATAATCAATTGATGACTCTTCCAGACATTCTTTCTCTAAATTACACATTACTATAGTCCAAACCCCAGAATTTCACCATTGAACTCAAATACAATATAAAATTCACTACAATATTCCACAATAATCAAATTAACTTGAGCATAAAAAACCAGATTATCCGAAATCAATATAACAAGCCTAAAATCAACCTATAATCAACTTTACCACCGATTAAACAAGAAAATAAAATACCTGAGAACTGGAAACTCAATTGAAACCCTAATCGGATAAAAACGAAGTTCGAGAATTAAATTATCGTCATCATCAACAATCAGAAACGAAATTGGAATAATTTCGACGAAATTTATAACCTTTCAGACGAGAGAGAAAGTTCAGAGTGATTGTGATGACGAAGAAACTGATGATGATGATGATAAATGTGATGATGATTGGAGGAGAGAGAAAATACCGCCATAGCTATCTTCGTCGTTTATGGTGGTTTTCTTTTTGTTTTATTTTTAATTTTTTGGAACGAAACTCTGAGAAGATGCGATGCTTTGATGCCAGGTAGGGGTACACGTGGCACTCCCTGGTTTACAGGAGGTGTTTTGCCATTCTCACTACGCGATTTTACAAGAGTGTGTAAGTCACGCGCTTAATGATTGGATGCTTTTGATGAGGTGTGTAGCGCGTAGGGTTTAAGGATTGGTGGTGAGATTGTTTATGTTATTTAGTTTGGTATTTAATTTGCGTCATCAGTCACCACTTTCGCAGTTAATTTTATTTTGTTGTGTTGTTGAGAATGATTTTGGACCATTAACGATTTTCGTATGAATTTTTAGAAACCTAATAAAGTGAAAATTGCATAGGGATGGACAAATTTGGAAAATAGAATATTCGGTTTTTGGTCCATGGTTGAGTCAAGCTTCAATCTAGATCCACCCACAAGGTTTGGAAAGGCTTTCCTTCATTAGTCCATTCTACTCTAATTAATACTCCGTCTATATTTTTTTATCTTTCTTACTTTGACTTTGCATGTTTACTAATGCACTTATTTTACATTAGATATCTTTTATTACATATTTGTAAAAATTATAATAATTAAATATTAATAAAGTACTCATTAAAACGAATCAAACAAGATTCCACATGACGATATTTTTTCTTATATATTGAGAAAAATCTAAAAGATTCTTTCTAATTGTGAATAGTGTTAAGATCCTAAGTGAGAAAGATAAAAAAAAAATACAGAAGGAGTATTTGTTACAATACCATATTAGGATATTATTTCAAACCTTGTTAAATTCATTAAACAGGTCTTTTGTAACGAAAAGCATTTGTAATAACTAATTTTAAAACAAAGATTGTCAAAGATTACATTTTTCAAAATTCAAATAGATGATACACACTTTTCAATGTTTAGGGGGTCGGGATGTCCAATATATTTAGTACGCTCAGGGCCGGTTCTGGGGGTAGGCCTCGAGTGCAACCGCCTAGGGCCCAGCTCATCAAGGGGCCCAAATTAGAAAATATGTCATATGAAGTAGTAAAAAAAAAAAAGTAATTGCTTCTGTGCGGGGATACTCGGAAAATACCGAACAAGAAAAGAAGAAAGAGAATATTTTAGGGACCTTTATTACTATCTTTTTTCCTAAACTTTCACCTCCTAGTTCTAATATTTTGCCAATCTCATGAACTTCTTTGTGTTTTCCCAATCATCTCACCTTTAATTCAAATGTAAAACATTATTTTCCCCAAAAGGTTCAACAATTAATAGCAAATTTTTGTCCAATATTCCCATTGAATAGTGATAAAGAATTATCATCTATAATTTGTATGGTACCACACTCCAATTCATATGAGTTTCAATCATCTAAAACAATTTTACTAAAAAAGTTTTCTCAACAAGGAGCTTTGAAAATCAATTGAAAAACTATTATCTATACTGAGTAAGTCTTGGGATAGACCATTAAGACCAAAAGGTTTTAATTTGAAGTAAAAAGGTTTTAGCTCATAATCTTATAATCGTTGAGGTTTTTACTTCAAAGCATAAGTGTTAAAATTTTAAAACTTTGAACCTTTATGTTCAAACCTTACCATTTTATTTTAAACATAACCATGTACTCATGGATAGACCGTCAAATATAAGTCTGTGTATTAATTTTGATATTTGATTTCTTTTTGATTTTATTTTCAAATGTCGTTGTTTCGTAATAATATCTTTGCACATTCTATTAATTTTTTTTTCTAATATTTTAATTTTTTTGAACAATTTTCTTCCTTTCCAAATTTTTATTTTTCATATGGGTGTTTGGGTATTTTTTATGGATAGATATAGTTTTCTCTTTTTGGTGATAAATGATAACTTTACCATGAGAAAGACTTTTAGATTATTCAATGATGATGGAGTTCAATACTTAAGAAATTCTTTTAAGAAAATAAGTTATTGAAGAAATAAACTAAAGCGTACTAATACCACCATATTTCTAAAAGACAAATGCTATATTTGTTTTTGCATAGGTTCGAGACACAACTTCAAAAATTAGTATCTAAAATCAGATATATGAAGAAAAAAAATCTATATTTTGGGGCCCATTTTTCGTTTTGCGCCTAGGGCCCCAAAAATGTCAGAAACGGCACTGAGTACGCTTTCATATATTCTAAACGCAAATTGATATTTCTACTGAAATAATTGAACTTATAATCTTACAAACAACCTCGTTATGTTTTAGTTTTTTAGAGCACTCAATCCTGGGTAAGTAATAGCTACAGCCTTCTTTCGAATCAACATCCACAAGTTATCTATATGACATTTCTCAGTCAACGTCCCTCCAATAGCACAACGTATAGCAAATTTGCCTCCTATCACTGCATGAGTCATGTGAGCCTCGCCACTTGAGTTTACAGCTTCCAATAGTTTCTGGTTTATCTTTGTCACATCTTCATTATCTCTACCAACTGGTCTTAGAATGAAACAAACCAAAGAAAATTTTCGAGGTACCACCAACTCAAACAACTTATCATTTTGAATCAAAGATTCAAAATGTTTGGCCATCTCTATGTCGCTTCTTATATGGGATATCAAATTTGTTGAGCCATAACGACGTAGGACAATCCAAAGTTTAAGGGCTCGAAAACGTCGGCTTAGAGCAATTTGCCAGTCCTTGTAGTCTATTACATCTTCAAATTCTGTAGCTTTGTTGCGGAGGATTTCGGGCTTACTCGAAAGAGAATCCACAAGTAATTTGGGGTTCTTAAGCCATAAGCATGAGCATCCCATATTTGATAGGAGCCATTTGTGTGGGTTCATGCTTATTGAATCAGCAAGTTCCACTCCATTTAGATAGTGTCTATACTCTGGGCATATGCAGGCACTCCCTGTTAAATGATTGAAATTATTAATAAGCATGTAAACAAAATGTTAATTAGACGAGATCAAATGTAACATAATTCCCTGATCTCCCCACGAACTGCAATCTGAAAAAGCGAATTATGTTACACTATATGAGACAACCTTTTCCAACGTCGTCCATATATGTATATAGAGAGGGGTTATAAATTACCAGCAAAAGCAGCATCAACATGAAGCCAAGCACCAAAACATGTAGCAGTTTTAGCAAGGCTATCAATGGGGTCGACAGCACCTGATGGGGTAGCCCCGACAGTAGCACAAACATATAAAGGTACCAGCCCTTGTGATACATCAGCCTCCATTGTTGCCCTTAATATATCAGGTGATAATGCAAACTCTGTGTGGGATGAAGTTGCAAGTACTCGAAAATTTCGAGGTGGAATGCCAACAAGTTTAGAAGCTTTTTGGAAAGTAAAATGGGTTTGATCTGATGCATAAACCATCAATTTGGTTATCTTGTCTTCACCATGAACATTCAAAGCTCGATCCCGTGCAGCTGCCAGTGTGCACACTACTGCTTCACATGTACTTTCTGCGAAAGTCATCCAAGTTTTGCATTATATATTGATATGATGAGCTTAGCTTGGTAATTAATTGAGTTCTCATTATAATTGATAATTGTACTAGCTAGCTGAGAATACACAGTGACCTGTTAAGTTTCTTCAATTAGATATTGCACTAGCTTGTAATAGAAATTTATAGAATGAGTTCAATTACATCTCTAGCAACTTATCAATGTACAGCAAATGGTATGTCACATTATTGCTTCAATTAAATTTTGTTTTGTCATCTTCATGACAAGAGGTGTACACGTTAGGCCTCACTCAAGGTAATGGGCCAACCCTAACGAGTCCAAACAAATTGCTACCAAGTTTATTTACTTTGATATTTAAAGCTGCTGCCTTGTATTAATTGGTAGATTTTTGTTGATCTTAGAACGAGACATATAGAATCGTGTTCAAGAAAACTCGTTTAGCTAGTTATGATTCTGGGAAGGCTGCTAGATTGCCTAGATACATAGTATGGTTTTCTTAATCAAAATCATACGTATCCCTATAGTTGTATGATATATGTATGGTTAGGAAAGGGTGTTGTAGTATTTGATTAATGTGGAACAAATCAATAAAGTAATAAGAACAATAAAAAAAAATAAAGAAGATAAATAAAAGAACACAAGAATTTATGTAGTTCGGTAAAAATAGACCTACGTCCACAGGTAGGGGATTCGAGTTTATTCACTATGATGGAGAAAAACAGAGAGAATAATACAAGGAATCATAAAATACTGAGGCTAAAAGTTGTGTATCAAACAATGATCACCAAGAGGTACTTTTATAACATAAGGAAACCTTATAGCCTGCAAAATAGATCTAAACCCGTTGACCGGACCCGAACCTGTTTCCAACGAATACCCGACATGAACTCGTCTCCACCCGAAAATAAAGACCCGAAATAGAATTGAAACCTGAATAACCCGACCTGACGCGAAAGTAAAACAGACCTGAATCTACCCGACCCCAAACGGATTTGATATTGATGACCCGAACGCAACCCGAAAAGTTTTCATATTAGTTACTTTTTAAACAAATTTAAGAAAAAATTATCTGAAATACTATATATGATTTAGCCAATGTATATTAATTATTTAACTTACTATAATTAGTCTTATATGTGCTTTATTTATTTGCGAGATTTAAAAAATAATTTAATCTGACTCGATCTAAGTATCTAACCCGTAATATCATGGACACGAACCCGTCTCGAACACGAAGTTGAATCGATTTGTACACGACCTGTATGACCCGTTTGCCAACTATAGTAAACACTAATAAATCCTATAATATCTCCGATAATAACTTTAATGACAGCTTAAAAACTTAGGTCTTAGTGTTAAAAAATATAAAAATTCGTATAAAACGAGTAGTCGGTCGGGTGCGGGCCGAAACAGTTTTGTCACTTTTTCGTAAAACAGCCATAACTTTATCGTTTCTCAGTGGAATTGGGCATATGACCCGTCGTTGGAAAGTTCTTGGAACAACAAACTATCACCTCCAATTTGAATCACATCAAAACCATTTATATATTAAGAGATATGTCCATTCAAAGTTAGTCTTATGTCATTTTCACAAGATTTCAAGTCACAAATAACATGTATAGGTGTAGTTAAGCATAGTTACTATTTAGTTTTAATTTGAGAACATTATTAAAAGTTGGGATGTTTAATATATCCAGGGTCGTCTCATAAAATTAGTGGCCCTGTGCTAATTTAAATTATAAAGATTAAATTTTATGGTGAATAGAAGAGAGGGAAGAGTTATAAATGGGGCTTTTTGGAAAATAGGAAAAGAAGAAGAAAAACACTAAATAGAAATTAATCTCTTTATATTTGTAATTAGATTTAGGCTTTCTTTTCTCTATTTCTTTGGACGAACAACCATGGGCGGATCTACAGGGGGTACAGTGGGTACAGCTGTACCCCCATTTTCAAAAAAAAAAAAAAAAAAAAGTTGAAGGAAATAAAAGCAAAAAGAAAAAAAAAATTACACTGCCCAAGATTGAAGACTGACAGACGCTCCTCAGTATCACGCGTCCCTTTCTTTCTCTCTCCTCTGGTCAGTATAACGTTTTTCTCTCCCTCATACCTTTTCTTTTCTCTCTCTTCCTTTCTTTCTTTTTCGCCTCTGCCGGACCGTTTGTTCCTTTTTGTCGCCACTTTGCCGGAGCCCGGAGGCCAGAACGCAGCATGCCTACGCGGGTCGCCACTTTGTCGAAGCCCGGAGGCCATAACGACAGTCGCGGGTCGCCACACTCGCTAGAGGAAGGCAGAAGGCCATAACTCAGGTCACCACTTTCTTTTTTTTATTTTTTTATTTCTGCTAATTTATAAATTATAGATTTTTCATCTTGATGTGAATTGATATTTTGAATTGGAATAAGAAATTATAAAAATGTACTTTTTAATTTGTGCAATTGTGAAATATGGAACTGATATTACTTGAATTGAAATTAAAGATTATTTGAATTGAAATTAGATATTAGAATTTGTAAAATTGAAATAGAGATTGCGAATTGAGATTAGTTGAATTTGGAATTAGATGTTGTGAAATATAATTTGAAACAAGGAACTTTGGAAGTACTAGATTTGAATCAAGGAACTTTGGAATTAATATCGTGGGATGCACTTGTAAGTTTTATTTATTTGAAACTTATGTATTTTTGTCGTTTTCAATTAGTTGTAATTCGAATCATTAATTGATATTGGTATTGTATTTTGATTTGAATTTTTAATCGTAAATCAACTCAAATATTGTATTTTGTTTTGTTTGATTTTTTTCTCATCCGTACCCCCATCCCGTAATTCCTGGATACGCCACTGCGAACAACTAATAGAATTAGGCCATTAAATTTCAGGGGCCCTGTGCAGTTGCTCACCCTGCACATGGCCTTAGCCGCCTATGAATATATGCGTCCATAATTTTTGTTCAAAAATAGTAGCACTATATTCCAATATATGTATATATATTGTCATGCATAACGTACCATGCATGACACCACCACCTCCGCCAGAGAAAAGAAAATGTTGAGGCAGGTTTAGCAGTTTTCCCATCCAATCCATAACAATGGCTTCAAGCTCAGTGGCAGCCGGTGACGATATCCAAGTAAAACCCACCACATTAAACCCTGAGCAAAGTATGTCTCCCAGCAAACCAGCATTGCTTGCATTTGCGGGGTAATACGCAAAGAAGTTGGGATTTTGCCAATGAGTTAAGCCAGGCACAATCTTCTCATCGACGTCTTCAAGTATATGCTCTAAAGATTGCGGCGAAGAAGGTGCACTATCTGGTATCAACTGTCGAAGATAACCAGGCTTAACTTGGCTTTGAACTGGGTACTTGTCTATGTTTTCATAATAGCTGGTTATATAATTGATAGCTTTGGAAGTATCACTTTGTAAAGTTTCTGTGTTTAGTGGCTTAAAATCCATAGGTGATGAGTTTTCTTTAGTTTTAGAGTACAAAATGTACTACAATTACTGAAAGCTATATTATTATTGTTGCTAGAATTGAAGTAGACAAGTAGTGTAGATGTTTGTTCAATTTATAGTAACACAAAACGTAAACTTTAATGGTATAGTTTATCACTTGAAAGTATTTGGTTGTCCTTCAATAATCCATTCACTCTTTGAAGAACTTAGAGCCTTAGGCGTGGATAATTTCTCTCCACTTATTTTTGTGTGTCATTATTTTTAGTTTTAGTTTTATTTTTTGGTAGGGCAATGATAGAGTATAAAACTATTCCTGGGGCCTCAACCATTAGCTTAAGCTTTTGGTTGAGTTGGTCCTTTGACATGGTATCAAGAGCCAGCGTGACAAAAAGGTCACGGGTTCGAATCTCATCCACCCCTCCTTTCTCATATGAGGGAGACCTGTCTTCAAGCCCAAAGGGCTCTTGCGTGAGGGGGCGTGATAGAGTATAAAACTATTCCTGGGGCCTCAACCATTAGCTTAAGCTTTTGGTTGAGTTGGTCCTTTAACAGGCAAAAGATGTTGATACTTAATAGATTTGCATAATGAATCATGCTCTTGGCGGAGCTTTCAAAGGCTTACACTCTTAATTCTGTTATGGATTAATTAGTAAAAGAGCAAAAATTGAACTATATTATTGTTGCGGAAGTTGTTATGTCTTTGTAATTGGCTTGTATACATTGGATCCTGAGCTTTAATTTTTTTAGAGGTCTCCTATCGAGAATGTCATGTAAGAAGAATTTTCTCTTTGTTGCTCTTGCACAAGACATTCACTCAAAGGGCCAACAAGCACCTCAAACTCCCTATTGAAATTATGCTTCTATCAAGTTTTAAATCTTGGTCTCCCGTGTGGAAGATAGTAAGCTATAACATTTCGAAGAGTCCTTGGTATCCTAAGCTTTAATTATGCGATTAACAAAGACTTTAGATTGTATCTATATATATTTCTTCCGTTTTTACACCTGCATAATTACTACTATTCACCAACTATCCTTGTTATATTTGTTATTCCTAATCAAAAACGAGTACAAGGTTGTGTAAGTAGCCCAGTAGCACATGCCTGGAAATTATGAGTAGGAGTGAAAGTTATTCGGATAAAATCCAATCCAATCCAATCCGAATTACTAATTCGGATCGGATTCGAGTTGTGTTCGGATTGGATTTGGATTGAGATTTTTTGAAAAATTGGATTTTCGGATCGGATTGGATTGAGGGTAATTGGATCCAAAAATTCAATATAACCACATGGTAATATATTATGCCTTGTATTATGTATCTGGATTGGGTTTAAGTGCTTAACTGATTTTTTTTATTATAAAAAAACTACTCTATAGCCCAATACACATAGCACTTCAACCCTTCCCCTAAAACACCACTTGCACTTAATTCCTCATTTCCTAATTTTACTAGGTTGTTGTTGTGCTTAATTCATTTCATCGAGAAACTGGAGTTTTAAAAAATCGGATTTTCGGATCGGAGCCAGTATAGAGTATGAAAATTTGGATTGGATTGGATCGGATTCAAACTCTAATTGGTCTGGATCCGGATTGAAAAATTGAAATCCAAATTTTATTCGAATCAGATTGGATTAGACATTAATCCAAACCGCACATCGAAATTTCACCCCTAAATTATTACGAGGGCCTCAGATTTTGGAGGCCAATTGTTTTTTATCTTTTGTATCAACTGTTCAATTTACTGTCTTTCACCAAAAACAAAAGTTTGCTTAAATGGCACGGCAAGCAAGATTGAAAATCTTCATTACTTCCCCCTTTTTTTCTTTCTCTGATTCTCTCTCCTTTTCAACTTTCTTTAATTATTTTGCAACCTGTCAACTCCGTTCCTCTAATTTCTAATCAACTTCCAAAAGAGTGCATGATTCTCGTCCATTGCCGTCTATTTTCCATTAACAACCTTTCGTGGCAATGGTGATAGAACAAATAATTCATTGGATGGCATTTTGCACATTTATTTTCCATTAATTAACAACCTTTCGTGGCGATGGTGATAGAACAAATAATTCATTGGAATGGCGACCACTCCAACCGACCCAAGGCCAAGAGGCCAACGGCGAGACATAATGCATTAATGCCCTTCAGAATTCATATATCTTCAAAATGGATTTGGTCTAGAGATGGCAATGGTCTTAATGTCTTCGATCCAATTCAGATCCGACCCATTTATAAGGGTTTGGGTCCAGAAATCTTAGACCCAATGGTCCGGGTCGGATTTGGGTTCCAGAGAGCATGAGTCCGAGTCTGGGTCCACATATGCTAGACCCAGTTACATTTTTTTTAGAACTCTAAAATTTTATGAGTTGTGATTTTTTTTTTTTTGGGGGTCAAAGTGGAATGCATAGATAACAATTAATTAAGAGTTACAGAAGAGTTTAAATCACTAGCCACCTCCGGGCTACTAATACATTCATCTAGATAAGTCTTTTTTTTTTTTTTTTGACAACGAGAGAAAATACAAGAACAAAGAGAGAACCAAACACAAAGGAAGAAAAACTGAACATAAAAAGACAAAGCCTAAAAGGCCGCACCCTGTGTTGTTTACCCAAAGTCCATCTTGTGTTGTCGACACCAATCAGCCAGTTGTTTTGCCGCATGAAGCTGTGATGGTCCCACTCGAGTAAACTGACAAAATAAGCCGGGGGTAGATCGGATTGCCTCAATAGTCCATTTGATGTTGATGTCCTGGTAATCAGTGGTTCGTAGAATTTGAATCGGCCTATAGGACGACGTCATCACTGTGAGATTTCGATCTCCTCTGGTCTTCATTCTTACATCTCCTCTGGTCTTCATTCTTCCTACAGTTTTTAGCTAAAAGATTCGCCACCTTGTTGAGCTCCCTGCTACAATTCATAATCTTGATCTGCTCAAATGATTCGCGTATATATAGTCCCCTGCACATTCGTAACACATTCGCATAAATATTAATTTGGGTTGTTTCCTGGTCAAGGAGTGTAGTGGCAGCTTTACAATCCGAGAAGATCACCAATTTTTGAATACCATGATTAAGGGGCGATGGCTAACCCCTCCTGAATCCCTTCAACTCGGCATCTAAGGCTTCTCTAGCATAAATAGACTTGGTAAACCCCATGAGCCACCTCCCTTCACTAGTGTTGTAACTCTATCTAAGACGTGTAACTTTGTAAGTTGTAACATTTTAAAATTTTATGAGTTAATTTTTTAAATGTTGTTTTGATAATGCTCTAACCATCGATGTAGGACCTATATCTATTAGGCGAAATTTTTTAATTACATATATTAAAAAAATATGATGAAAACTTAAAACTAAGAAGTACCCATTTAGGACCTAGTTAGGACCTGTGAACCAGCTAGACCCAACAAATTTTGGATATAGGTTTGAAAAATCTAGAACCAACAGATCTATAAAAAATAAACGGGTCTAAGATCTGGGTCCCAGACCCGCCCATTATCATACCTAGTTTAGTCACTTTCTACAAGCTCAAATTCCAACCCACATATTATTTATTTATTTTTAGTGAAAAAGAGGGACCAAAGACAAAGAAAATGAAAAGGCATAATCACCAATAACAATAAAAAAAATAAAATAATATCTCTCTTTCGTATCAACTTTCTCTCTTATTTTATAAAAGTTTATTGTGTTTCATGATCCATTTTGATAAATACACTCCACTCATATCATAACTACAAAAATAACATCATTCCAAAATAAAAACTCAAGGCACCAAATTTAAAAAGAGAATAAATAACTTTGGAAAATTGTTAAAAATATAGCAAAAAGTATGTCTATTTATAAATTTTCAAATATTATGACCATTGTTGATTTTTTTTATTTTGTTTTACTTTGTATTTTTTTAAGATATTTCGATTACAAATTTTAAATTATATATTGTTCCATAAATTTAATTATATTATGATCCAATTTACAATTGATCGTCAAATGACCCATAATAAGTCAAACAAAAATCATAAAATGTCAGGCGATGGATTTTTAGATTACCTACCCATCATAATATGTTTTCATGACAAAATAATGAGTGGCAATGCTCTTATGCAACAAGAAGGCAGGGCCAGCTAGCACAGGGCCTCATACTTTTGGAGCCCTAAATCACTGAGCCCAATTTATATTTCTTTAAGTTTGGACGGCAGCGCAGCGCCGTTCAATCTTCCTTCATATATTAGTACAATTATTTCTCTCTCTTCCATTAATCCCTCAACAATTACCTATGTACAATAATTCGAAATTACTCTCTAAAATTTAATGATTTTTCTTCTCTAATTACTCTGGTTGTCTTTGCAATTCCTATAAAAAACTTAAAACTTCCCGTACACAACCCATTCTTCTTTAACTCAAGTTTACATTATACATTTGAAATTTTTTATCAAGAATAAGTCAACCGTTGAGTGTTTTGCTCAAAATAAATTAACCTTTTGATTACATCGGGATAAGAGCTTGTTCACACAAGTTTTTTAAGTAGTTTATAATGTTTTGACTCGGTCAAAACATTTATTAAAAAAATGGAAAAATTGATTTTATCAGTCTCAATTATGGGCGCCCTGATAAAAACAGTCCCAACTTTAATTTATTATTGTTCAGTCCCAACTTTTGGGGGTATTTTACAATAACGGTCCAGGTTAACCAGTAACCGGTTGAAGAGGTCAATTTTTTTTCAACAATTTTTACTTTTTTTTTTTTACCGTTTTAACTCATCTTTCTCTCTCTCCTTCCTCCCCTTCCCCCTCCCTTGCCACCTCCCCTCCCCTGCTCTAACCCCTCTCTCTCCCCCTAACCCACCACCCCTAACAACCCCAACCCCAGCACCCCCTCCCCCTCCCCGCCAGACGCGCCGCCCCTCCCCTTCCCCGCCGTCGCGTAACCCCCCTCCCCTCCCCGTCCCTTCGCGCACAATCGGTTTTTTTTGGCATTTCAGAGGGTGTTTGCGACGTTTGCGGGGGAATGGAAGGGGAGAGGGTTTAGCGGCGTTTGCGGGGGAAAGGGAGGGGGTTTAGCGGTGTTTGCGGGGGAAGGGGAGGGGAGGGGGTTAGCGGCATTTGCGGGGGAAGGGGAGGGGGTTGTGCGGCGGTTGCAGAAGAAGGGGAGGGGGTTGCGAGGGGTGGGGAGAGGGGGTGGGAGTGCTGCGGTAGTTGTAGGGGAAGGGGAGGGGGCTCCGGGGGGTGCGGCAGTTGCAGGGGAGGGGACTGCGGGGGTGGGGGAGGGGTGGTGCTGTAGAGGAGGGAGCTGGTGGACCGGTGTTGGTGGTTTCGAGGGAGGCGGCTGGTGGGGTCGGGGTTGGTGGTGGGGTGGTGGGCTGGGGGCTGGGGGCTGGGGTTGTTAGGGGGTGGGGGGAGCAGGAGGAGAGAGGAGAGAGGAAAGAGGAAGAAGAAGATAGAAAAAAAAAGGGAATTGTTTTTTTGGCAAGTTTACCTGCTACAGCAAGTTAGAAACCTGCTGGGACTGGTATTGTAAAATACCCTCTAAAGTTGGGACTGAACAATAAAAAACAATAGTTGGGACTGTTTTTGTCAGGGCGCTCATAGTTGGGACTGATAAAATCAATTTTTCCTAAAAAAATTAGTAGTATTGGTAAGATATTGGTGTAAGTAGCTTTAGTGATAAAAGTAGTATTTGTCAAAACCTACAATTTATAGCTTTTCGAGTAGCGTTTAGTGATGCATAAATTATATGTTTTGTTTGAGTTTTTTCTTTAACAAAATGAATCCATGACCAAAAGTATAAAATATAGCTACTTATTTGTGGATCAGATTTGGGTTTCCCCAAAGATCATAGGGAAAGGTTTTTGGTCTGGTTTCTTGAACAAAATGAATCCAAAGATCAAAAGTATAACATATTGAACATTCTACACACACCTCATCATAATAAATAGAAGAAAAAACACACTGGAAACTGCAACTGGCCAGTGGCCAAACATCAGCTTCAAGTTAAATATATATATGGAAGTGCTGAATTTGTCATAAAATCTCCCGCACCTTCTTTGTACTTTATACCATCTTCATGGTTTATATGGATCAAAAAAAATTCTTTAACTGAACACATAGGCCAAGCCCAAGATAAGAATAACCAATACATAAACTCCCTACTATGCCAATCCTCCCCTTAGAAAAATGTTATATGTCGTCAGCTTCTATAGAAAAGAATTAAGATCCCATATCACTTCAATTACATCAAATTCTCTGCATAATTAACTGCATTAAAGTACATTGCATATTAATAATAACACTTCTTTCCAAGCCAAACAAGTGAGAGAGAGAGTGATAAACAGTCGTACTCGTACTCGTACCCATGATCAATGCTTGCTGCACATATAGAGCTCACATTCAACTCAAAAGTCATTGCAAGTTGAAGGCGATGATCAATGTTAAAAGAATGAAACAGTGACAACCATCAAAACGAAAAGAACGATAAGAGAAGAAAGGATAAAAAGATTAACAATATGAGATCAGCTCGTCATCAGAAGTATCAGAGTGAACCTGAATATATATACTGGCGAAACCAACTGGTTGTCCAAGGGAAAACCAAATCCACACTAATAGGTAAGAAATAATCAACTTGCATCATGTGCATCTAATAATCGAGTGATTAAACCAGTAGAAATGCCAATTACGCAGTTTGGACAAAGTGCACTTGTACAATTCAACAAATTCTCAACAAGCCGGCATTTAGACAACTAGTGGTATAACACTTGCATCATTCATAATCATACCTACTTGATACTCCTCTTGGCAAACCACATTAGAGGATCACATACTTTTGCTAACACATTGTGCGATGATGACTTCACTTGTGGGGTTTTACAAAGATGATTTTCCATAGGATTAAGGATGTGAAGTGTACGATATTGAAAACTTTAATAATAGGGAAATGACTCAAGTATAAGAAAACGGAGGACATATCTAGGCTCGAGCCAACATCAAAGAAGACAAAAGACCATGATTGAACCACATAACGAACACCGCGAAAGGAATTTCAGAAATTAAACAAAATGATTTATGCAAAACATCGAAGGGAGAATAGGGAAAAGAAAAATATATATACAACTTCAATGGTAGAAAGTCCTCTCTGACATTCAAGTGTCTGAGAGCAGGTAACAAAAACTGCTAATCGAAGGCGCTTCAGCATCCTCGTCTGGGAGATAGAAAGATACTCCTAACATGCTGCCTAAGCCAAAGCCTCAGCCATGATTGATCGATATGAAAGTTGTTTTTCATAAAGGTCGCGAAAAATTTTATACTTGGCATCGTGGTACTTCTTCACATTGGGATCTTTCGATGGATAAACAACCTACAATATTCAATGATCAACAGTGGCCAAACAAAGAATGATACACGTAAAATTTTGATACAAGGTACAAAATGTAGAAACAAGAATAAAAAGTTCATTGTACATGGATAACATGCATGATACATTCACATAGCCCATAGCATTCAGAATAAAATTTTAGTCAGTCTTGGTTTAACATAAGTATCTCACTGCATATGGTTGACAAAAACAAGGGACAAGAGAGATGAAAAAGCAACAAGTCTATGCTGGCCTTTCTTATAACAATAATACTCCCGTTGTAAGATCAAGTTGTAATCATAAAAATGATACTGCATTTTGGGAAAAAACCGAGGACATACAAAAGTGAGAGAAATGGAAAAAGCGAGAAAATCTAAAAAGGTGGAGAAAAATGTTAAGCTGGGTCACTAAATTAAAGTGGACCATATGGGTGTACAAAGAGGAGAAAGTAGATTAGACATGTTACCCAAAATAGAAAAAACAAATTGTGCAAATTAAGAAAAAGGACCAAAAAGGAAAGCATGTAGATTAAAAGAGAATGTTTTAGGCAGCTTACACAAGCTTATCCCGTTTCAAGCAGCTTACATAAAAAAGAAGTGTCACCTTCCCCATCATCTCTTTATGATTTGGTGGGACTGTTTGGGTAAAGAACCATGTTCTTGAAAATCAGATAGCAATTTACTGTAACAGAGTAACAGACTGCAAGAGTTTCATTTTCTTATCTTTCTTAAACTTTCCAAAACAAGGTACAAGATTTCCTACCTCGCCTGCTGCATTCAGCGCCTTCATCGCCTCGTGAAGGCTGGGATATTTTTTTGCTGCAACAGCACCAAGAATAGCAGCACCCAATAGTACAGACTCATTTTCTCGTGGAAGAATTACCGGGTATCCTGTGTGAGAAACAAACAGTAAGAGGTGTACAACTCATTTACATATAATTAAAAGAGTACAAGGTCCAAATATTTAGGTGTCTTGATGCAATTCATGTAACTGTCGAGAATAATCAACATCACATTAAGATTCAATCATCATCGAGGCACATCGATTAAAAAAAAGAAGGAAAAGAAGGAATATAATCTGTTTTATAACATATATAAAGATGATGATGTTAGTGATTTTACTTTTCATCTCTAACTTCCTCTTTTGAGGGAAGGGGTGAAAGGAAAAGGCACAAGGCAAGTCATAGCAGAACGTAAAGATGGTACGATCAATGTATTTAGACAAAGAGTAGACAACAGCAATACCTATGATCATAAAGTAGCTGAAAAGACTTATCTTGTAACCACAAGGCTTGTACCAAATCAAGCAGGTCAACCATTAAGAATAAAATAGAAGGATAAAATAGCTAAATCTCCTAAATTTTCCAGACAATGTTAAAAAAGAATATTATAGGGGGTCGCCAAGTTAAACTGCACAGACATTGCAACTCCATGTTGCCCAACTTGGGAGGGAGGGTAGAAAAGGATACTTAGGAACAAACCAGTAATATCTGCATGCTCTTGTATGTACAAAGGGTTCTTTGCTAGTCCACCGCAAGCAAGAATGGTGTCTATCTGTAACAATGAAAAAGGACAGAATCAGGATCATAGCACGATCTTTAAAGTAAAGATTAAGAAAGCAAAGCAAGCGTTTCTACAGGTCGAAACCTGACAAATGGATTCTGTGAAAGAATAAGTGCCAAAGTTTACATAGAAAAAGACAAAAGGTTCAACCAAATTCCTCTATACTCTTTGACATACAAAGCACAATCCTCAAGATAGAGGCTAAGAGTAGCAATGAGAATGCCTTAATCAACCTATATGAACTATGAAGTTTGCAATATATGCTCAAAGATAACAGAGATACTGTGATTTATTTCTAGCTTATCTAAAATGATATATTTCTAGCTTATGTAAAATTGGTCTTAGCAGACAGATAGAATTGTAGTCATGACAACAAAGAAACCAAAAGGGAGTGGCTTGGAACTTTCATCTTCCTACTTATCACATCAAGGGAAACCTTATTTCACGTCCTTGGGGGAAAATTATAAACATTTACGATTTTTATCTGGCACATTCACTGCCATCAGCAGTATGCGCACTAGGAGGGCCATTAATCCCCTCTACTCAGCTTGCTGAGCCTGATAACTCAAGTAATGAACCCTCAAGACCTCGAGAAAATTAGGCTCTACTATATCAGTTGGCATATTTTAAGCATAATTTCCTCCATTTCAAGTAATATACTCGTTGAGAGCTTCCCATACACTTAATTCTTTTTAAAATCACAACTTTTATCTATATGATGATGTACACAAGTTTCCATGCATAGTCTGCAACGTTGTTCATCAGAAGCCTATATAAGTGGAGATAAATGGCATGAAGATCTGGAGAAAAGGTTTTATGAGTATAGAACTACAGATAATCCAAAAATTAGAGATTACAGTATTAAGAAAGAATACCAGCCAGCTTAGTGGAATTTTAAAGTACAAGGCACAGTTGTTATGAGTCATGCATGTATATGTGTTTGTGTGTTTGTATTATGTACGTACCTATGAATGTAGAGCATTTTTTTTGTTAAAGCAACTCAGAAAAATAAATATATATCAAAAAAAGAAGAAACAATTTTTAAAGGATGACTTCTTTACAAGACATCGTCTCAAAATGTCAGTGTGGAATAGAGAGTGGTAAGCATACTGCTTGCACAAGCACAGCTGTTCTGCTTGAGGATATTAAGCAGAAGATTCCTCAAATTTATTTAACAAGAATGCTCCATAGTCCATACAGTGGAAAATGGGTATATAAAGTGATATGAAGTTCATTTAAGAACGCATGTTTTTAGCTCCATGGAAGTAGTCTGATAGCAGTAATGTAGGATTATCAGTTGGAAGAACTATAAATTATATTAAATTCAAATTAAAAATGAAGGCCCCTCATTTTACAATGTTAAACAATGGAGAAATTGCATACTTACTTTGTGGCCATTGGCATTGCATTGCTCAATGATGTGGCGTGTGCCATATGCAATACCTTGCACAGTAGCAAGATATAGTAGAGCAAGTTCCTTTTCACTTGAGCTAAGTGTAAGACCACTGACCATCCCTTTTGCATTGGGATCTGCAGTTGGAGATCTGAGCCATTTGCCAAATTTAATGTTTGAAATTCTATAATTAAAAGATTTGAAATTAATGACATAAAATTGAGATCTGATATACCTATTTCCATGAAAGTCAGGAAGGACATGCAAATCCTTAGTCAGAACAGCAAGAAATGGAGAATTCAGCTCCTGCATCATTGATTCTAACATCTTGTTCAAAAGTGCAAACACTGTGGTCCCTGAAAAATCACATAAACCAAGCCAATCACTGAAGATGAACTTGTAGATGTAGTCGGTGATTAAGCCAAGATCAAATAACCAACATCATACCCTGAGAAGCAGCACGATTAGCCAAGTGAGGAGAAGCTACATGGTTCTCGATTATATGATCTAATAGTGCCCCAGTGGCACTTTGGCCACCCTCCGTAAGCCAATATTGAGGTACCATTGCTGAACATGTAAAAAGATAATGCGGAGTCATCTCTCCATTTTTCAGATAGAAGATGAGAAGGCAACTATTTGAAGCATTAATAAGTCTTTTACACCAAAGATACAATCTTGTTCTGTATACTGTTTATACTTCACTTGAGAACTTTTTTTTAAGAATATGTTAATATAACAAAACAAAGAATATTTTGATTCTGTAAAGCAATAATTACATGAGCAGGAACACACTAGCTTCAACAGCAGGAAAATAACCTACTACTAGACGGGTTCAAGTTTCAACACTTAGTAGTAGGGGAAAAACTGAAAAGAACATGGTGAAAAGTGTACCAGACCAAAATGGCCCCCAGACCCCTGGAATGAACAACTTTGTTCGAGATACAGCCATATGACAAGTAGATGTTCCACAAACCAAGACCATACGATGGCAGATACCTTCAATCTCATCAGCTGAAAAAATGTAAATCTTGTGTCAGACAAAGCATAGTATGCGAACTGACATATTTGTCAGAGAAGCAAAATTTACATACCCTCGCATTTAATATCAGATGCTGGCACACTTTCCATGACCCCAACCCCACCAGCATGGGCATCAATTAAAGATGTTCCTACTGGAATGCCCGCCTCCAAGCCTAGTTCCTGAAAGACAAAATTCCTGAAAAGGGTAAGGCAACAGCATTTATCTACAATTTGCATGTAAAATTCCCTCCCAAGCCCACCAAAAAAAAAAAATAGCTTTATACTATGTTGGATGGACCTCAAGGAAGCGGCACTTGAAATCAATGTGAATGCTTCAGTATAGAATTTCTTGCCTTTGCAGCAGCTGGTGTTAGACCAGAGCCCAAAGGATGCCCAGGGAAAGCTACACTTCGGCCTGTCAAAAAGCCAAAGAGCAAAACGATGTTCATAAAATGAATCGCAAATTTCAAAAGCATAAGAAATGAAAAGGGTAAAATCATACAATTCTTAAGTGCAAATAATATTCAGAATATGAATATGCCTATCTCATAAAATGGAACAATAGAACTTTAGAGATGCCAAGCAAGCCTTCAACATAGGTAAATGAATGAACATCAATATGATGCACATTTCAGAAAGTCCTTGAATGACTCTGTTAATGATCACCTCAACTTTGATGAATATATGGAGTACAAAGGAAGGTTTGGACAGGAAGATAACCATTCTTTCAACATTTAGAATATGTAAATCTCATTCTCCAAGTTGAAAGGATCCTAGTTAGTAAACATAATCTTTACAAAAACAGAAAGGCAAAATTAAGAGTGACAAATAGGGTCTGGCACACAGATGGAGATCACTTGCACCATTGAACACAGCAGTGATTAGTTTAAATTGCACTTGGTTTCTATTAAGTTTACTGTTGAAACTAACATAGAAAAATTCTCCAAAATTCCTTTAGAAATCTTTACAGTAATAAGCCACGCATATTGCTTGAATTTTAAACTAGAACTTTTAAGATTACTGCTCAAAGACCAATGTGCACTATTTAACACAAATAATACTGTCAGTGTCAAGTGAGCATAAGCTGTTCCAGACTAAGGAATATTGAGTTGATACTTAATAAGCTTTATAAAAAAAGGGTTTAGAAGTATCATAAAGAAATTCAGCAAACAAAACAATAGCATTGATTATACCAATCTTCGCATGATGTCCGTCGATTAAATCACCTAAGCCAATCTCCTCCCAAAAGTCATCATCCCAACCACATGCTTCCATATCACGGGAAATGTTCTCAGTTAATTGCTCTAGGTGTGCATGACCAAGATACGTCCACTTGCAAACGGTGGTGCATAGGCTCCTTGTATCATCACCAGTTGCCCTAGAAAGATATTCCAACTTAGTGTTAAGCAGAATGTTATAACAGATTGATACAAGAGCAAGGCAACCAAGTACCTATATGATAGCCAGTCACTTAAGTCCATCCACCGAAATGCCATTGACCAGGACTCCTTGAGGTTTTCCTTTACCCACAGAAGCTGCATAGAAACACATCTAAACATAATGTACCATGTAATCCACAACTCATACATATAAATGCATTTGAGGGGAAGAGCATTTTAATACAATTCTAGCTGAAATCCGCCTTCGAAGCAAGCTTGGCCTAGAAGATATCTAAAGCAGGAATCTTAACAATTCAAGGAAATTTTTATTGGTTCACACGCTCAAGTGTCAAAACATGTTCTACAGCCCTGATCTTAACAGGATGGTAGAGATATTTGCACTTTATACAATCTCAATATAATGTAACCATGATCTTTTAAGGGACTCTGGCACCTTTCTCTCAAAACTTCCACCTCTTGCAACCTAATTACTGTACAGGAAAGAAAGGTAAAGGAAGCGAAGGGAAAAGAAAGAAAGGGAATAAAAGACAAAGCAATTAATTTTTCCATTGTTTGGGGAAGAATATATAAAGAATCCAATGGTTGGTTACATTTAACAAAGCCAAGACAGAAAGGGGATAATAAAAGATGCTGACAGCTTCTATTTTAAACTTCTCTTTCCTCCCAAATTCCTCCGATTTGGGGTAGAGATGAAGGTGAAGATTTTATTAATTTCTTGTCCCATCACTTCCTTTCCCTTCCTCTAAAATCCCATATGATTTTGAAAACCAAACATTTGTTTTCCTTTCCTTTCTTTTCCATCCTAATCCTCCCAATCAATCAATATGTACGTAACTATTGTTTATTTTATCCCCCCAGTCCACACCTCCTCAAATCACTTAATTATGTTATTTCTGATTTTTTTTGTTGGTGCTATGCCTTTAATAACTACAGGTTGATCTCATCAAGAGCTCGTCGGTCCACCAGCACCCTCAAGCTCTAGCTATAGAAGCTTGATGTTTTAGTATATTCTTCAACTGACAATGTGCCTTGATCCGCTTGCTCAATAATAGGTGCTTAAAGACCAAGGGAATTTTGCAGTAGTCTCAGCCAATTAGTGCCAGAAGA